>NC_065955.1:5763809-6068333 GCF_021464435.1 Cataglyphis hispanica | reverse complement strand
ATATATATATATATATATATATATATGTATTAATGCAAAGTCTAATGACGACACGCTGAATTGGATTGACGGATCGTATATATACTTTCGTAAATATTTCTATACAATTTATAAGAGAAAGCACAAAGGAAAAAAGGAAGCAGGCGCAGAGATCATTCGCTAATAAATGCATATCTTGCGAAAATAGAGACACTCGTTATATATTGAATCAAATGTACTTTGGAAGCATAAAACGCATCGCAACCGTACTTTTTATAACGGGGATGCCTGTTGGATCACTATACTGCCGAATCTTTGTATTTTATCCGTTCGTCGAAGTTCTTCTTTGTTGTGAACGTATTTGTAAATCGCGCAGACAACGTAGCGCGGCAACGAAGTAACTTGCAGTCAATGCCAACGATAGTAATATAATATACGCGGTAACCCAGAACGAAGGATAAAATCGCATTCGTGTATAGTGTCGAGACGAATTTGTATCGTGATGAGACGCGACACAAGTTCGTGCGGAGGAATTTTAGAGAAGTTCTAAAATGACTGTCCCTTACTTAGTTAGTCTATTGCGCGTTTAAAAATATATTAGCATCTTAATACATGTTATATAATACGAATACATAGCGAATAATAGGAAGAAGTGGCGCACTATGCGAAAAAGATTGTAATGCTGTAAATTGCCTTTTGTGCGCGAAACTGGCATTTTGATGCGTAGGATTAAATCGATAATGTGAGTTGTCACCGTAGCCGGCTGTAGGCCGGAAAACCGCATAATTGCACCGCTATTGGATAGAGAACGTACACAACTAAAAATTCATGTATATAATGCAAGTAGTACTATTCACACACGGTGTAAAGTGGTTGATTGCGCAAGCTCCTTAGAAACCCCAAATTTGATATTTTTTTCGCCGTACATGCATCGAGAGAACACGTATTGTGCAATAGAATATATGCGAATTATAGTTAGGATCATGATCATGAGAAATTCGCAGAAATTTGCATGCTGCGAAGTATCGATGTTCCCAATCTCTTTTAAACAAAAAAAAAATCTGATACCGATTTTCTCTCAAACTTCTTTTACAAAAGATCATTGTCATCTGATCACATTTATTATTTATGAAAAGAATTATACGACGTATGTAGACGGTGCAAGAAATAAAAAAACAAACTTTAAAAATTTTGTAAATAGTGATATTTCTCATAGATTGGGAATTCTATTTCGCAGTATGATTTTTCCACAGACGTCTTTATATTATTAGACTGCTAACTCCCCAAATCTCGCTTGTGTAAAATGGTCAGGAAACGCATGTATTAAAAGCCATTACATGTAAAAAAGTTTTAGTCGTAACCGTAAGGCCGTAATCGCAAAACATGATGTTTATTCTTAGTACCCTGACTTACGCATGCGTACAAAATCTTTAAACATTCAAAAACGTATATGATATTCTAATTTCTTTGAACGATGTACATACATATACCCAGTGAGAAATACAGACGTCTATTGATGTCTAATAGACATTTAATAGACGTTTTTTCGATCAGTATTTCTCATTGGACATACATATAAACTCATTGAAAATGATAATTATAATAAACAGTTTAAAAAAATCTTGTTTCTTGATAAACTCAATTTTAATTCCTGACACATTCATAATTGATGTAAGTATATTCTGCAATTGCAGCATAATATAAAATAATGATTATAACTAAAATTAGAAAATATATACTATTCGGCAATAAATGGAAATAAATACATATCCTTAAATTTTGCAATATAATAAAAAATAATTTTACGTTACGTTAAAAAAATTTTGATAAAACAAAACAACCGTCAAATAAAATATATAGATTTAGAAATACTTTTTTATTCGTTGACTATAATCCAATGAGCGAACAATATTATTTTTGCAAATGTTCTTAAAAATTTTTGAAAAACATTTTTATGAACATTAAAATAATGGATTAAATCACTTGTAAATCATTTAAAAAATGTTTATATTAACATTTGCTATTTCAAACGAATATTTCATGTAAAATAAATAATTAATAAATATTAAATAAATATTATTTTTACAAGCAATTGTACAACGTACAATTATAATGAACAATCAATATTAAAAATTCATTTGAAAAATAATGTCCGTTTATTGGGATGACGCTAATCATAAAATTTTGACATAATGAAAATATAGCAACTATAGTCATGGCCTTACGATTACAACTGTGCTTGTGTTAGGCCTGGTTTACAACAGGTGTAGTAAGCCTTTTAGTCTTTAGAATTATATCGGTCGAAAGTTTTAAGTCGTAAGCTTTAAGAGCTGGGATTTGGCCAGTTCGCATAAAGCTTAGAGATTAGAATTTCAGGCAGCGCGAAACATTTCTAGCCTCGCGAAACTATATTCCAGACAGCACAATATTTATAAAATATGTGCAAAATATTCAAAATAACTTTAAAACCTGACGTAATGGAACAATTTGATTGCGACATTGTTTTTTGTGATCGAAAATCTATAAAAAAACACTTACTCTGATTAAAATTATTCTACAAAAATTTTTTCACAGTCCAGTAAAAAAAAATGTTGCCAAGTAATTCTAATCAAAGTAAGTATTTATTATAGATTTTCGGTAAAAAACAATGCCACAAATCAAATTGCTCCATCACGTTAGATTTCAAAGTTATTTTAAATTTTAAAATAAAAAATTGTTGATTTCTCATCTTAAAATTTAAAACAACTTTTGCCGGTTCATTAAAAAAAATTTTTAAGTAATAGAGGAAGTGTTTTAGAGTAAGTGTTTCTAAGATTTTCGGTCACAAAAAATAATGTCGCTGTTATTTGAATATTTTATTAATATTTTGATTAATATTTTATAAATATTTTTGTGATTTTAGATTTAATAGATCATAAAGATTTACTATAAATATCATAAAAATATTTATCAAAATATTGAGAAATATTATTATAAATATTTATTACTATAAATATTACTATAAACATTTATTTTTTTACCATAAATATTATATAAAATAATCTATATTTTAATAATATAGTAAATAAAATTTTTATGATTTTTTCTTTTAATGTATACAAAACACGTATAAAATATTTATATAATATTTCAAAAAATAAACAATATTTATGAATATTTATCATAAATATTGTGTGCTGTCTGGGATGCTATATTTTACGGCTTATTGTTAAAATAGAAGGCTTACTATTGTAGATTAGGTGTTACTGTGATTAGTCAATTCGTTTACGTCTTACGATTACGATTGAAACTTTTTTTTACGTGTAAAGACAGAGAGAAGCCTGAAAAAAATCATGCCATCGTTTTTCATTACGAATGCTCATAATTCATGCTTTTTCTAGCTCGTACAGCAACGCCAATTGAATCCATTTTGCATGTCCGTGCTAAATCCATATGATTGTATATCGAAAAAATGAAGAAATATTATGAATTTATTAATATATGTTTTATTAACTACGCGTGATGTTTCGTCATTCTATACTATATACGGATAGCGATATAAGTTATTATTAAAGTATTTTTATGTATATGCTCATGTGCAATGAAATAATCTTTTTTAAATTAATTTTCTTAATAAAAAATTCTTAATTTTTAAATATAATGTAGAAAATATCTATACAATAAATTGCTTTCATATATTAATTGCGATAGACTTAAATATCCCGATATTTCAGGTGTTCTAGAGTATAACATAATTAAGTAATGATGTTATTTTCAGTTAGAATTCCGAGCAAGATTCTTGTTGTCGGAGCTGGATGTATCCGTTCTCTCAACAAAGTTTTATACGATTTGTTACCAAATCTTATATTAGATATTTATAATAGAATTATGCACAAATGCATATTAACATTTTCTCATAATATGTTTTATAAACATTATTACATTTTATGTGAAAATTATATTATTAAAAATAATTCTTAAAATTTAAAAAACATATTAACCATTTTGTAACTACACACATATTATACTATAAATATTGTATAAAAAATTTATTTTATGTATATATTATAATGTACCTTGTAATAAACCAATAATAAATATAAAAAGATATTATTATCTTAACTATTCTTTTTAAATTAACAACCTTTACAAAAAATATATGTTAATATTTGATATATTCAAATGTATATTAAACCGAATTGTGGTGATTAAACTATTATATTAATTATAAATAATCACAGACTTGTATATAATATATTAGACTGTTAACACGGCTATATTTTATGTAAGAAATGTGAAGCTAGAGCAGTCCCCAATTTTCATCAGCATCAAATTCGATCTATGATAAAGATCGTTTCGACTACTTGCCGATATGAACCAGACAACTTTAGCGTTCACTTGACGAGAAGGAGAGCAATCGCGTTCAAGAACAGAAAATAATGGAAAGAACACGGAAAAAAATATGGTGTTCTTGCAATGTAATTTATTAATTTATTTTACAAATATTTGATTGCGAGACAGAATTCATAAATACTTCAATCTTTAATTAATATAAATCATAAAATTTGTACTATTTCACTCGCGATGCTGCAATCGTTAAATTTCGTGAATAAGAAGCTTTAATTTAATTGTTTAACATCGAATCTTCATATTCTTATTCGATATTTTTTATATTTGATATCAAAGAATTATGTATTTGCAAAATTTTTAAAAATATATATTTTGAAATATATATATAATATATACAAAGTTTCTCGATTTTATCAACGACTCTTTGGTACAAAAATACACGCGGTAAATTGTGTGAAAATATTTTTGCAATACATATTTTAAAAATATATATATGTTAATTGAACTAATCTCTATATATTTTCATTACGCGTCTTTTTGATAATTTTTCATGTAATTTATAAACAAATACATATTTCATATAATTTACAAACAATTATAATACAATTTTATATTATAATACAATTATAATTACAATATTAAATTATAATTAAAATAGAATTATAATTATACAAATTATTTTTTAATTTTTATAATATTGTAATATTTGTGATTTATTTAAAAAAAATTTTTGATAAAATTGAAGTTGGATATTATTATTATTATGATTATATTATATTATATCTTTTATTTTATGTCTATTATTTTTTTTTATATCTATTATTTTTTTTTTTAATGTCCTAATAGTTCCTATAGCCCTAACAATCCTACTTGTTGGCTGAACCAGCGAAAATTTGAAATATGTATCCCTTTAACCGCATGTCCTATTCGCGTATCGTAATCGTACCTTCTGTATTTCTCGCTACGCATTTTAGCCAGTATTGGCCCCCTATTTTACGTAGCCTATATCTATTCTTCAGGCCAGTTGGACCTACCTTTCGTTGCTCCTGGCCACTTTCTGGATCGATCTCTAACCAGAGATCAAAAGAGGAGATATCGATTCCTTTCATAGCCGGCTATTTATTGTTGCCGATATTGACGAATAAGCACAAAATTTTTTTTGCGCTGATAAGGAGATAAACTCCTTCTTTTGCCCGGCAATTATTCTCGCCGGCAGATGAGCGTAAATATTTCACACTCTTTGACAATTGTGTGATTTTACAACCGTATGTTAGACATTCATAACTTTATTTTGACTGAGACAAAGCCAAGTTATCAATCAAAATTTTGATTAAAAAATTATGATAAAAATATAAATTTAATTATATATATATATATATATATATATATATATATATATTATATAATTTATATAATAATATATGTAATCATATATATATATATATATATATATATATATATATATATAATATTAATTTATGTAATAATATATAATAATATATAATTCATAATAAAATAAGATTATTTTACACAACACATATGCCATTTATTTCCATATTATAGATAATTTAATTGATTGATTATTTGGCTTTATATTAGTTAAAACAAAGTTTAGAAACAGTATCTAGAAACAAATTCTACTATATGAATGAGCTATAAGAAATTAGAATAAGATTGGGGATTATAAAAATAAATTACCATCATGTATATAATTGATATTGAAATAATTGATAAAAATAATTAATGAAATAAAAATTATTAGCATTCTTATTTATTTAATAAATCAAATAAAATCTACAAATTGGAAAAAAATGTTTTCTGTAATTTTTCTTCATTTAGATTTTAATTTACTTTTGCAATAGATGCAATGCATATCAAAAAAACTTATTAAAATTTATTCTGTTTTAGCTCATCCATTTAAAAGTAACGGATTTGTCTACAATCTACAATTGACAATTACATCTACAATCTATAAATCCGTTATCTTAAAATTAAATAAAATTTTGTCACTCACCGGCACTGATGCGCAACAGCGGAGATTTGGTCTTGAGGCTACGTTGTCTGCAACACACAAATATAAAATTCAAATTATAGCAACGCTTAAAATAATTAATATTTTAAGAAATTATTATTGTACGCATTGAATTTTATATTCAATGCGTATAATAATAAGAAGATATATAAATATGGAATAATTTTATAAATTTTAGAAAAGAAAACTATTTTTTTTTATATAAAAATTTTTATATTATGAGTCTCTCTTGTTTAAACTATTCAAATAATGATAGAATCGAATTAATGCATGTACGGGATTTATAATAATTAATATACAAATAATAATATTCACCCTTGGGTTGCTCCGCCGGTGCAGGATGCCTCTCCTAGGCCTCCTCCTCCTCTCAGAATATTAGGGTAGTTGATCTATAACACAAATAGAATCAAATTGTAGCAGCACTTAAAATAATTAATCTTTCAAAAAATTTATTGTACACATTGAATTTTATATTCGATACATATAATAATAAACAGATTAATAAAACAATTTTATAAATTTTGAAAAAAGATACTAATAACTAATAATTTCTTATAAAAGCTATAATTTAAAAATGGAAACTTTTACAAGATAATAAATTTTTATATAAAAATCTTTTTTTCTTTAATTTTCTCTTTTCAATCGTATAAATAAAAAATGAAATTACGTAATTAATTGCTCAATTTAAATTGCACATATGTAATTAATATACAAATAACAATTTACTTACCACAGAGCTGCTCCACCGGTGCCCGATGCCTCTCCTAGGCCTCCTCCTCCTCCTCTCAGATTGATTCACACGCGCGATACTTTAAGCGGCACTCCCGCACTTTTATCAAAAGATACTTCCGCACTTGTACGCGCGATACTTTGAACGACACTCCCGCACTTTCGAATTTCGGCACGATCGAACCCCGTTTCGCACGAGAATCATATTGCGAGTCGAGGTGGGGAAAGTTGGGAATTCACCGATTACTCCGAGCAAAAGATTAATTGAGCAAAGGAAGAAGACGAAATCGATTGATGGAATCGACGCTCAATTCGTGTCCGCGCTTGTCCTCATCAAGGGCCGACTCTAACTTCATTAGGAATGATTTCATACGAACCACCAAGTTTCTATCATACAGAAACCGGCTTATCATAAGACTGAGAGTCGAGAATGATGATACTCATGTTCTAAGTGCTCACAATTTAGATCACTTAGAAAATGAGAGATCAGTTTCTCTAGCGAGCGAAAATCAAACTTAATAAAGCACAGCCAACTGTCCTCAATGTGATACAAAATTTGCTGGGAGACAGTACAAGAGAAGGGAACGACAATTCCAAAATCGACCGAACTCTAACCGATTCGAGCCGAACCGTTCGTCGAAGCAGAGCGTGCTCCCGATAGCCGATTCTTAAACCGAAGCTTTTGAGATTCAGCAAGATTAACCGCGCGATCATCTATAATATGCACAATCATACGTTGCTATTGCGGTCAGCATTCATCTCAGCCGCGATGCTGAGGCGTTTTAACGTTGCTCTTCAATTAAATTTATTAATACATAAATGTTTATATAATAGATATATAACATTAATATAGTATTAACGTTACCTAATATTATATAAAATTAATTATATTAATAGATATTAATTTATATATAATAATTAATAACGGCCGTAAGCCGTAACACGTTGACAGTAGCGCGTTAATGTTTATCGCCAAAGCCGAATAATGTTATCGATAATTCGCAGCCAAAAATATTTTGCGTATATTTTGCGTACAAGTGGAATATTAAATAATATATTTTAAATTACAGATAAATTATTTAATAAACAATTAATTACGGAGTTTATCATTATGTTAATCATTATTCGAACCTGCGATTTGATTATTTTGTTGCGCGTTCTTAATCCGAATCACGATTATATTATCGAAAAATCGAACAATAAAGCATGGGATAAAATATATAGTTAAACATCAAGTATTTAAAAAAAAAAATAATTATTGTTTATAAAGAGAGAGAGAGAGAGAAAAAGATCACGACAAAACAATAATTCACAATTTTAATTTTAATCATTTCGATTCTTTATTAAATGTCACACAAAATACGCGCTTCGAAATTTATTCATTATGATATAATTACGTATTATTCAAAATTTAAAGTGTGTGAAATAATTAATTATTTATCATATCAAATTATTCCCCGATACTTGTCGCGATCGCGTTGAATAAAGAAATTTGATGGAGTGTCTCGCGTTTTACTTCCTTACTATTCGAGTGTCGCCGTGAGAATGATAAAGTCATAAGCCATAACACGTTAACAGCGCGCTAATGTTTACATCGTCAAGGCCGTGCCGTGTTATGAATAATTCGTTTGCCGAAATATTTTCCGTAGTATGACGTATATACAATAACGGAATATTAAACATTTTTACACATGTATTTTCAATTATAAATCAATTATATTAAATTATCAATTAATATATCACGGAGTTTATCGTTAATTACTCAGACTTGCGACTCAACTATTTTAATGCGCGAATCATATTTAAACCGTCGAAAAGTCGAACGATAAAGCATTGGATAAAATATAATTTAATTTTAAATATTTTTAAAGAAATAATTGTTACTTAGAGAGAGAGAGAGAGAGGAGAGAGAATTAATTATATCGAATTATCTCCCGATTCTTGTCGCGATCGCGTTTAGAAAAAGAATTTGACGGAGCGTTTTGAACTAACTATATCACTGCTCGAGTGTCGCCGTGCGAATGATAAGTGGGAAAGGAATTCGAAGGAACGTTTCTCCCACTATTACGATACCATTCAAGTATTACCGTATGAATAATAAAAAAGTTGTCAAACATAAACAACAGCGAATGTTTACATCGCCAAGGCCGAATATCATGTTATTGTTAATTCGCTGCCGAAATATTCTCCATGTATATTGTGACGTATATACAAACGGAATATTATATTATTCAAAAATTTCAAATTATAGATCAATTGTTAAATTAATAATTAATATATATGGGAGCGTATCATTAATTATTCGGATTATTACGTTTCGATTATTTTATTGCGCGTACTTAATTCGAATTATGTTTAAATCATCGAAAACTCGAATGATAAAGTATCGGACAAAATATATTTAATTTTAAATATTTTTAAAGAAATAACTGTATTTTAAAAAAATAACTGTTATTTAGAGAAAGAAACAGAGGGGGAAGGGGAAAGAGAGAGAGGGGAGAGGAGATAGATAGATAGATAGATAGATAGATAGATAGATAGATAGATAGATAGATAGATAGATAGATAGAGAGAGAGAGAGAGAGAGAGAGAGAGAATTAATTATTAATTATATCAAATTATTTTCCGATCCTTGTCGCGTGAGTTAGACTTTATACGCTGGGTTACACGGAGCTAAAACAAATTCTTGAGAAAGAATATGATATCATATTATCGGTCTGAGAGATACATATGCTTTTACGATATGCAAAATTACTATATTTATTGGCAAGCAATGTGTTTCATTTAAAAAAATGCAAAGACAAGATCGCTCTCTTAAAGTGTATACTCTTTAATTTTTTAAATATTTTGTGTTTAAATCTCTTTTTTTAACATTTAAATAATAAAGATGATTGTATTTTATTACAATTTTTAGAAAGAAATTAGAAAGTGCGTATAATATAAATTAATTATACGATTGTATTAAAAGAATTAATAAAGTATGTTAAAAATTAAAAGAAAAGCTGTTTTTAAATGGATGGATGTTAATAAAATTAATTCAGTACAATTTTTATGTTTTTACAATATATAATAGTAGCGAATGAAGAAAAATTATTTAATGAATTTCTTTGTTTCCAAAAGTTCTAGTTGTAATTAATTGTGACTAGTTGCAATTAATTGTGACTAGTTGCAATTAGATTATCAATAACCATCAAACGATTGTCTTTCAATTATTAAGATCAAAATTGGTTGATAAACAATATATATTATATTGGTTCAACTAATTTTGCTATTTCTAAAGTTTCACTATCTAATCGCACATAATTTTTTTTTTTATTTTTTGGATAAATTATGGATTATTATTATAAGTAAAGCATTGATTGATGACCTGCATCAAATAAGCCCTCATTTTTAAATGATTAGATTGAAAATAAAAAAATGTTGAACTAACTTTACACCAAAATTCTTATTATTTAATTAAAAAAACGTTTGCCCACCAAACTTTTTAATTAGGCTATTAATCATCACCAAACGATTACTAAACAATTAGATAATTTTAATTATTATAAAATGAAAGTATAGTTCAACGGAGCTTTATGAAGTTCTTTTCTAACTAAACTTGGTGAAATTGGCCCGTAGAAACTGAAAATTTATTTCTCTGCGTTGGTAATCCTGAAATTAAAGTTTCTGTCTCCGCACTGGGTCTCCAATAGAAATTCACCAGTAGAGCAGATCCTCTACACATATACAGCCAATCAGCTTAGGCGCTTAAAGAGAGTCTCAATTCTATTTTATTGCAAGTTCATGATTCGATCCAGTTCGATCGAGCCAACTCGAATGGCTATACTATCTATATATAATATTCTCTCCTGGACTTGACCTTTTAGTCAGATCGTAGTATCTATTTTACTTTTAATGGTGATTCGTTGCTAGTTTAATTTTCAATATTGTCTTCTCAACAGAAAGGACAAATTAAAAGATGGCTGTGGCTACCAGAGCATTTTCAAAATTTACAGGTAGGTGCATCATTTATTTTTCGCAGATCTCGCAATATCTCCTTGTCTCCAATGCACTCTTGACTTTTGCACATTCGAACAGCAATATCATGAGCTATTTTTTCATATTGTAATTACGCCATGCGTAAGCCAGTGAACGGACTAAAAATAATACTGACAGTTCGCGCTTGTCTGATAATATTTTATTATATAAGAAAGGACATAATCGTGTCGTGGGAAAGAGTCACACCTTGTATGAAAATACCCGTTTCCCTAATTAAGAACGATATACGAGCTTGTCTCATGTTTTATGAGAAGCAATTGGATGATTTGTTCGCCTTTGTAACAATCGCAATCCTTTCTACGACGATAACTCTCATGCACTTAATTTTAGTGATATCTATATATACATTAATCTTCTGTTCTTAGACTAATAAATGTTTTAAGTTATATGTATATGTTTATATATATATTTTAGTCAATGTATTCGTTATTTTCTTTCATTTCTACTCATAAAATGTCAGATTACATTTATTACATATAATTTGCAATAAGAAAATTGAGCTGGAAATCTTGAACTTTAATTGCTAAGAATAAGCAGAACGATATAAATAAAAACTTCTTATTTTCAATTTTTGTATAATATTATTAAATATATTTTTGTATATACAGTATAAAATATATTTTTGCTCTAAGAGACTTTATATATTTGCTCTAAGATAGTTTATATATACATATCAGTTTTTATATGATATTTGTATATAATATTAAGTAATAAATATATTCTACTTATATATGTTATATCTCATGTACACATACACATAATATCTTAATTCTTTCATGATAGACTTATTTGCATTTACTTATTATTATTATTATATGATGTTATAGTTATCTTTTATAATTTTTTCTAGTCAGAAATTGTGGAAGTTTATTACGCTCTCAGGTGAGATTTAATTATACAGAAACTAGGAAGAATTTAAAAATTGATGCAAATACCAAAGTGATATGTCAAGGTTTTACTGGAAAGCAAGGAACTTTTCATTGTCAACAAGCTCTTGATTATGGTACAAAGATAGTAGGTGGAGTTAATCCTAGAAAGGCAGGTACAGTACATCTTGGAAAACCAGTATTTAAGACAGTTAAGGAGGTGAGTATTGCTTTTTTTTTTTTACAATTTTACTATATTATTTAAATTAATTGTTATGTTTATAGGCGATAGAAGAAACTGGAGCTTCTGCATCAGCCGTTTATGTTCCTCCTCCAGCTGCAGCATCAGCCATTATGGAAGCAATTGATGCTGAGATGCCTTTAATTGTTGTTATTACAGAGGGTATACCTCAGCATGATATGGTTAAAGTAAAAAGACGATTGCTTGAACAAAATAAATCGCGTTTAGTTGGTCCAAACTGCCCTGGAATAATAGCACCTGAACAGGTATATATGTAGAAATAACTTTAGATTTTTTTAGAATAAAATATAAATAAATACACACACACATATACATATATTATATTTATATTTATATTATATTATATTTATATATAAATAATTGTCTTGTAAATATATAATTGTGTATAATCTAGTGTAAAATTGGTATTATGCCTGGCCATATACATCAAAAAGGAAAGATTGGTATTGTCTCAAGATCAGGAACTCTAACTTATGAGGCTGTAAATCAAACGACTCTTGTAAGCATATATTTCAATAATTACATATATCATTAAGGCTATGGTCAAGAAGACACTAAAGATGCTTCGATTGCATTAACCAATTAGAATACAGAAATTTTTACTCTCTTTGTTCTGACTGGTCAATCAAACGCTTCGAAGCATTTCTAGCGTCTTTCCGATCGCAGCCTAAGATATTAAACATATTACAGTAATGTTTTGTTTCAAGGCAGGACTTGGGCAAACATTATGTGTTGGTATTGGCGGTGATCCATTCAATGGCACTGATTTTATCGATTGTTTAGATATATTTCTTACTGATCCAGAATGTGATGGCATTATAATGATAGGAGAGATTGGTGGTAGTGCAGAAGAATTAGCAGCAGAATATCTCATCGAAAAGAATACTGTTGGTTGCTGTTCCGAGTTATTGGTATCTGAATCCCAACCTATCCTAATCCTTAATTCGTCCTTGAACTCATCATACAATTTAATATATAATATCCTATTTATATTTTTATAATATATTTATTATGTAGGGTGGAAAAGCTAAGCCAGTAGTATCATTTATTGCCGGTATTACTGCACCACCAGGACGAAGAATGGGACATGCTGGTGCTATAATTTCAGGAGGAAAAGGTGGTGCACAAGATAAAATTAATGCACTTGAAAAGGTAAGTAGCAGTTTAATATATCTTATTAACATTATATATAAAAAAAATATTTTAAATCAAACAATATATACATGAGTTTTATTATTAGGCTGGTGTAATAGTAACAAGGAGTCCTGCACAAATGGGTAATGAACTTCTAAAGGAAATGACACGACTTGGTTTAGTCTGTAATTAAGACATGTGCACTACTATAATTCTGTGTAGTTTCCTTCATGTTCATGTATCTTCATGAAAAATAAATTGAAAGTACAGCCATAATTCACACAGAACATAGTAGTGTAATATATTGAAAAATGGAAATTATTTCATTTAATATAATATATCGACTATTTTCATTGCCATATATACATATATATATACATACATATATACATATATATATATATATATATATATATATCAAATTTAAATATAGCAAAAAAACTGATATTTTTTTAAAGAATTTATTTAACTGCAAACAATTGTTTATAATACTTTTATATTAGCTATTGCATTAATAGTGGCAGATGTCCATTAAAAATAATTTGCAAATTATCTAAAGAAACGTTAAACTGCCATTGATCTATCATAGTTTTAACTGCAAAGTTATAAATTTTTCTATATGTAAACATAGTTTTTTGAAAAACTTGGTTAAGTATACAGTGTATTTTATTGTAAATTATATCAAGCATAATACATTACACAGTAATCTCTAAACTTTATTGATCGTGTATCCTTATATTGTAAAGTGTGTTACAAATTGAAATATATATATAAATATTGCTGTTTGTTCCCACAGCTATTTTACATGTATAATTATTATAAAACAGTCAATCTTCTGACATTCTGTATGGAAGACAAAACTGTTTTATCACCTAAATCCCATTATTTTATTAATATAATTAGCAATATCTGCACTTTTGTTAACTTTATTAACAAAAGGTTTCAATTTTGCAAAGTTCATTTTACGTATAGTTTCTAACAAACTTCGACAAGTGCAATAATATAAATATTCATCCTTGTATAGCTGCTCGGCTAGTTCTACTTGATGATTGTCCATAAGACGATTATTGATCACTACAATTAAAGGTTTGCGTTTTTCTAAAGCTTCCAGTATGCTTCCTGCGCCTGCATGGCTTATCACAAGATCTGCTGATTGTATATACCATTCAATGGATGGACTTAATTTAAATATTTCTATTTTATAGAAACCATAATATGTAGTGGAGTCCAGTTCTAAGTTGCTATTGCCAATTTGCAAAATTAGATGTCTGTAATTACGCGCCGATAGAGCCTAAAATCGTGATAGTAAAAATTATACTTTGATAAAATAGATTTTATATAATGTAAAATAAATAACCAATCATTATAATAAAAAAAAATTAATTTAAATAATAATACAACATGTATTACCCCTAAAACTATGGGATTTAGTACGGTAGTTATGAGATTATCGAATTTTGTTGTGCCAACTGTAACAAATACAGTTTTACTTGACATTGCGTCGTCGTAGTTATGCTGCTCCATCAGAAATCGAAACAATGATTTATTATTCTTTATTCATTTATATTTTTATATATCCAGATTAATTAAAGCACTATACATGCAAAATATTATCAATTGTAAACCAATTCTTCTCTCAATAGTATCAATGTGCATTAACGACTAGGTTAACTTAATTTTTTTTCTTTTTTTTTTGTTAATACAAGAATAATGATTTAGAACAAGACAAAGAACCGCTAATTTAGATTTAAATAATTTTATATCGATTTTTTTTTATATAGTTGCATCAAAATATCTAAATTCTTTTTTTTTCTTTTTATTGGCAAAGAATAGATCAATGCCACTAGCCACTATTTATACTGCCAGATGCCAAAGAACTATGAACCATTTTGCTTTAAGATGCGAAAGGGGGAAAGCAGCGCATGCGCATGAAGAATAGAGATCAAATCTTGAGCGGTCAAATCAAAATGTCACTCTAACGTTGGAAACAATAGATGTAATTATTTTATAGGAAGGATTTTTTAGCAGTTCAAAAATATTATAGAGAGTCTTGTTCTCTAGGAAAGCCCAAATCCTGTTGGAGGAAACAAGGAAACGAACTGCAATGTACGCTAAACATTGGGAAATACCAAAAGATATGATTGATGTTCTGTTGCATCTGTTGAAGCTGTATTTAAATTATAATAGTTGAATTATAATTTAAATTGTAATAGTTGAGACGGATTGATAAGCAATTACTGGCCTAGTTTATACCGATATATACTTTAATACGTACTATTAATAAGTACTATATTGGTCAATCATAATCATTTCTTTAAAGAATGATTGGTTGATATAATATTTAGTACATATTAAAATATAGTCTAGTTTACAATATTATTTATATGTAATTAATACGTAATAAAAACTATTTTAGCCAAGCAAAACTGTTCCATTCTTTAGAGGAATTGGCCAGTATAGTATGTATTAAAGTATCGGTGTAAACTTTTTGTACAAAAATAAGATAATTTTTATCAATTCTATTAGAAAAAGTGATATCGATTTCTCTGCAGGAGTCCATAAACATCATAAGTTTTTGATTTCACAATTTTCAAGAACATATTCCATTACGTAAATTCGATATATTCTCCCAAAAATACCGAAGAATTATCGTCGATTCTATACATTTTTTGAGCTTGGAACAAAATGAATCATGGACGTAGGAATAAATATTTGGACGGAGCATATTGCCGAGAAGTTAAAGACAAAGGAAAAGAGAATTGAAAGTTCTAGTGTAACGGTAAAATATAGATAAAGAGATGTAAATCTGATTATGCAATTAATGATGACTTCATATTTATCATTTTTTTTTTTTTAATAAATTGAAAGATAATGTTTAAAGTAATCTAATTAATTTATTCAAATAATGGTACGCGTTTATACTCTTATTTTCTTTTTACCGATCAACTGTTTCCGAAATTACAACATTAAATCTCTATAATCTATTCACGCGCATTGTGACGTTTTTTAAATTGCACATAGAGACCATCAGCTGCATATGTAAATACATGAATGGCATCATTTAAGTTAATTTTTTTATCTGTTTCATAACAGAGAGTGTAATTCGAAAGAATTGTGATTAATGCCACTTTTATAATTAACAAAGCCAATCTCTGTCCTAAAAATGTATAAAATATAAAATATGAATATTACGACATATATCTTTTCAATATTTCTTAATCTGATAATTTTTTGCAACTGACCTATACACGATCGGGGTCCGATGCCGAAAACCAAAGATTCATAAAACTTTTTGTTCTCTATCTCTGTTCTCGATGGAATGAAATCGTACGGATTGAAAAAATATTTGGGATCTTGATTTATTGCATTTATAGAAACATAGATCGAGTTATCCTTTTCGATAATTAACCCAGTGCCTGGTAACTATAGAAATAAGAATACATGTAATAATTAAGAAATATATAACACACAAATATGCATACACGCATATATCAATGACTTGTTTAGTTATTTACTTGAATTCAAAAGTAATGCACATTGTAATAATGCCGCGGACTGGATGGTGCAATCTCAATGAAATATTTGGACAGTTGTAGAACTTGAAGAAGTGATACGTAGTCCAAAAAGACTTCTATAATGCGTGTCATTATGAATTGACAAGTGTTAGAAATGCTTCAGGTATTGTGACGCAAGAAAATTGTAGATTAAGATTGAAACTTATGTGGGCAAAAATCCAACATTTACAATGCTGTAATGAAGTTTGTGATGCTCTGACAGTATTCCATATTAATAAATTTGCAAAAAAAAAAAATTTGGCCCACTGTACGATATTTAATCTTGACGCGTTACAGTAGCTGAAGCGTCTGCAGAGGCCATTTCCAACACTCATCAATTCACAATGACACACATTATGGAAGTTTTTTAAACTAGTTTAGGTATCGCTTCCTCAAGTTCTCCACTACAACTGTCTAAAAATATTGTTGAGATTGCACCATCCAGTCCGCGGCGAAATTACAATGTGCATTACTTAGGTAATGGCGCATATATAAAATTGTTTGTCACCTTATAATCTCTTACAGCTGTTCTGTCAACAATAGGTAGAGGAGGATGTAATCTTAACGATTCAAATATAACACAATCTAAAAAAGACATTTTATTGATTAAATCTACGGTCAATTTTTTTTCTGATAGATGTATTTGTATCTCGTCATATAAAGTGACTTGATGCTCTGGATGACACGCTAAATGGTACAGAGTAAATGCAATTGCAGTCGAGACTGCTTCAAATCCAGCAATGTAGAAACTGGATAACTGCGCCACTAAATTGTCGCCTTCAAACCCTGTAAGAGATATCATTGAATAATAATAACTTTTAATAAAAATCTTTCATTCTTTCTCTTTCTCCTCCTTTGTTTTTCTTTTAATACATGGAGAATTATACTGAATTTTATAGAGTTAATATTATTGCTTTATATATTATATATGTTAATTGTTAATGCTCAAATTATCTTATGAGAAAAATGATCCTTACTATAACTAGGATTCTGTTTTTCATTCTTGAGCATTAACATACAATCTATCAAATCTCCTTTTTTATATCCCATTTTTTCTCTGATGTTCATAGAATCCCAGAAAATTTCTCGAAAATATTTCACAGGTTCCTTAATAAATGGTTCGATTAAAGGACACCATTCGGGAATGAAGAAGATGATAATAAACATTATGGTACGCTTAATGCCTTGAAAGATTTTTATACCTGAATGTGTAACGGGCTCATTAATGTGTATAGTGTAATTTGTATAACATATATATACAATAAAAAAGCATAATTTATAAATAGTATAACATATTTTTAGATATTATGATTTTTTACATTGCATAAATTATAAAGAAGCTCTCTATCGTATTAATAATTAATTTCGGTGGAATAATCAAATTATATTAATTTTATATAATTTATTTTAAATTATTAAATTAAATTAAATTAATTCGAGCTTGAAAAATTCAGATGAATCCAATATTTTTCTAAGAATAAAAGAAAAAGCATTATTCTAAACTAAACTGCTTAAGACTTCTGGATTTTTTCAATATTTTTTACATATTCTTTGCGCTTGTATATTATTTGGATGCTATCTTTATTACAATAATAAAATAATCGATTTTTTCATGGAAAAAACAAACAATAAATTCTAACGAAAATGTGTTAATTGTTTCCAATTCTTAATAAACTTTGCTGCAACAAATACAAATAGCGTTACATCTCACCATTTTTCCAGAAAGCGTTCATTTTTTCGTCAAATGAATTCGTGTTGATACCGAACGCGATAGAGGCGATAACATCACTCACGTAACGACTACTGAAGTCCTTCATCTCACAATTATTTTGGCTAGACTTGTTTATTGATAAGTTCTCAATGAATCTCAACATATGCTGGTTGCATTCCTCTATCAGTGGTAACATATTTTTCAGCTTCTGTCCGGTCAAGAACGGAGATAATTTGCTTCTTAAATATTTCCATCTAGGCTGCTTGATAGACAAGATACTATCCAAACCTATTGAATCCCTCTGGTTCTTTGAACCAAAGCGTCGATTTGGAAAGATCTCAAAATCAGTAATCATCACCTGTTTGATTAGATCATGATCTCGCAAAAGCAGCATAGGCTTGTGAAAGATGTAAAAACCGATGTAAGGATCGTCCGGATCAGCATTGTTATAGATTTCGCGCATTACCCCACCCGGTGGTTTTTTCAAGATGAAGCAGTCCTTGAAATTACCAAAGAGCAGATGTGTCGGAGGAGTTTTAACGCCACGTCTGCTCCAGTAAGATAGCTTGTATTTGGCATATATATAGAAAAGACCGAGCGATATTATTAGTGCCGTCGAGCAATAGATCAAGTAATTCATGTTGATCGAATTACAGTATATATTGATGATAAAAGTATAATATATTTAATTTTTTACTTGTTATAGGTTAATTCTTAAACTTCCTAAAATTTGTATGCAAATTCTAAGTCTTTACAATAAACCCGTATCAGACTACGCATTGAAAATTAAAAATTGAAGATAAAAAGTTAGAATTTGATTAATCAGAATAAAATAGATTAAAATTTCTTTGTCCTGATTGGTAAAAATTTAATCTTGAATTTTCAATCTCAATCTTCCATGCATAGTCTGATACGGACTTTACGATGACGTCCGTCGAGAGAAATGTAAAGCGGGGAGCACACACTTTTGCATAAGCGCATAACCATAAACATAAAGAAATTGATTGGTCCACAAATGTATGCATAAGAAAATGAACCAATCAATTTCCTTATGCTTATTGTTATGCGCTTATGCAAAAGTGTGTGCTCTCGCTTATGAATGCGCATGAGCAAGAGAGGAAAATCTGTTATTTATCTTAGCTGCGGCTCAAAGGCACAGACGACACAAAGCTCTATCTATATGTAATATATCTATGATTTTAGTGCTTGTTGAGTCTGTTGAAATTTGGTTAAAACGTGTACTCCGTGTTAAATGTACATTGATATTATTTATTGCTATTATTCATTACTTATGAGAGAACATTATAAAACATCCAAAAATGAAGACAGCGCTGGATCCAATATATGTACAGGTATCATGTGTCATTTTATTATATCAGAAATTATTTAGTAAATCGTAGTACAACCGGCGAGAGAATGTTTGTATTGAACATCAGTTTTATTGAAAATCCTACTACGCAACTATATATTCACAATTATCTATCTTATATTCTTTTTACTCGTTTTTTCTTATGAATAAATTACTTTTTCATTGATTGTATAAAAGTTTAATAGATATTATTTTTTGTATAAAAGACATAGTGATCTTTAAAATGAGAGATTTTGGATCAATTAGATTATGTAAGATTATATATATATCTATCATTTTGTTGCTTAACAAAGTTCTCAAATGCAATAAATAAATGATCGTTAAAAAATTGATGCAATGTCTTCGATGCATAAAAATCAAATATTTCTTGATTTAAATTCTGTAAAGTGTATATATATAAATGATTATCTTAGTATTCAACAATTATTAA
Source organism: Cataglyphis hispanica (assembly GCF_021464435.1). Taxonomy (NCBI): domain Eukaryota; kingdom Metazoa; phylum Arthropoda; class Insecta; order Hymenoptera; family Formicidae; genus Cataglyphis; species Cataglyphis hispanica. Next base: position 6,047,900 of record NC_065955.1, on the reverse strand, counting down.
CTATTGTTTTTATATTTTAGGAATTTCTATTTAAACAATCAAATATATCTCAAGTATTTGATTTGAAAACTCCCACATATATTCCTATCGCTTGTAATCTTCTTGTGGCTGACAAAAAACGAGGATTGCTTTATATAGGACATGATGATAAAATTACTATCTTAAAACCAGCAGAGGAGAATAATGCAGAATGGAAGATAGAACTTCAATTACCAAGCGTTATATCGAAAATTGCAATTAATTGTGATTGTAATTATATTGCTGTAGCAGTAGCGCTGAAGCCTACAATATTGATATATGATGCCCATTCTCTAGCTAGAAATGTATGCACGTAGCATATTTTTTTAAAAGTTTTGAAACTTTAAAATTTATTATAGAAATATTATATAGAAATATAATTTATTATAGAAATATTTAGAAATGGAATTTTTTTGTTATTAATCATTATATTAATTTTCAGAGTCTTAACTTGTTACTTGAAATAACATCATCAAACAAGCTAGATAGTTATGTGACTGATATAAGATGGAACCCTACTGTATCTACAATGCTTTGCACTGTCACTAGTGATTGTACTATTGGCAGTTTCCAATTAAGAATAGATGAAGAAAATTCTGTATCGAAAATATCTATACTTTCCAAAATGTCAAGCGAACCACAAGCTTTGTGCGCAGCCTGGAGTCCTAAAGGCAAACAAGTAGCAGTTGGTTGCAAAAATGGAGATATTGTACAACTGAAACCAGATACCTTGAAGATTGCTAGAACCATCGCAGGCCCCTCACCATCTATTGGAGAAGTGATTAGTATCTTGTGGATCAGTAATTATCAATTCTGTGCCGCATATGTGAATAGTGAGCGTCACACAAATGTTCTCATCATCGACGCACCAAAAGGGGAAGTAAATGCGATATTTACATGTTATGAAGATATCACATATGGTTTTCCTGACGCCGAGGGAGAAGGAAGTATTCTTCGTTATTATTTTGAACATGTGCCGGAATGGGGACTTATCATAGCAGGTAGTAGTACCAGTAGCGAGATAGCTGTATTAGGTACTACAGACGGAGGCGCAAATTGGATTCAATGGCAATTGGTTGACAGTGGTAGGGCTCAATTGCCTCTAATGAGAACCACGGAAATTTATCCTATAGGCCTAGCTGTGGACAAATCTCCAATTAACAAATTACCATGGGGTACAGATTCTATGTTGCCACATCCAGTTCCCATTTTACATATTCTTGGAACATCTGGGCAATTGTGCAGCTTTCACATGGTCAATTTGATACCGAACTGTCCTGCCATCAATATACATCCTACGGAGATTATCTCAGTACCAACACCATCGCAACCTACTTCATCCGCCGAAATATCATTTACTATGAACGCTGCGGTGACCAGTACACCACGTCCGAAGCAACCGGAGATTGTGTCTGAACGATCTAAGTCCGCTCCGATGACGAATATATTTGGCGATTCTCTAAAAGCAGCGGGATTCTTTCAACAACCTGTGGAACAGCCGGTGATACAACCAAAGCCACAAGAAGAAAAAGCTGTGCCACTCGCGATCACAAAGCCTCTTGTACCCAAAGAAATACCAGTGCCGGAACCTACAAAGACAGAAATCAAATCAGTAGTGATAGATAAAGAAGCAAACTCACAGCAAATGGTGGAACAGAAAGCTTCCATAGACGATAGCATACGGATGCGAGCTTATTTGCAGGAGCAAGCATTGTTCGAAAAAGAATTACGAAATAGATTGGAGCCACAAGTATGGGAATGCGGTACGGACGAAGAAAAGAAACGTCTTGGAGAGACATCCGCTGTCATAGAACAATTCTTAAGGGATTTAAAAGAAACTACTAATAGTTTATCCAGTGATATTACCTACTTGAAAGCTCTATTACTTCAATCATTCGCATGGGTGGAAGAAACTAAATCAAAGAATGCAGCTACTGCTGATATCACTGGTAGAAATTGTAATGATAACAGCAAAATAGCGGATCTGCAACGGTGTTATTACTATACACAGACACAGCTCAATCAAGTTAGTAAAATTTTAGATTTGGAATGGTCGGAGCATAAAGCACACGAGAGATCGAGAATGAAAATTCCTAGTTTGGAGTATGTATATCAGAATCTTTTGCTACATAACAAGATTATTGCAAAAGAAAAAGAAAAACTCGAGCAAATTTCACGACAATGGAAGTCTCTTAATCGCTCATTGCTGTGCACAACTGGTGATGTACCCAATCTTAATCGTTCGATGGCGAATCTGCATTTAAGTGTGCACGAAAAATTGCCGGCTATTCGAAAAACCGACATTATTGACGCTCGCTGTAAAACTATCGCCTCGAGGACTCTAAGTTTTACACATGACAAGCAAATTAAGTTAAAAGCATTGCTCACCGAATCCTCCCCGAGAATTATCAAGCCGATGAATCCGTCACCGATTCAAGATCGCTTAAAAGCGACACTGTCTTCTTTAGCGTCTCTCAGTCCTGCGGTCACTGAGGCTAAGACCAAGACCGAATCATCGATTATTAAACAAAGTACCGTCGCCAAGCAGCAGACAATAGTCGAGAAACAGATCAAGGCGCAAAGTCCTCTCGCTTCGTTAAACAGTATCGTTGCGAGAATCGGTTCATCCGATACAAACAATAGTATCGTTACCCAGAACAAAACTCAGCAAAAGCCGTTTCCTACAACTATCTCTTTTTCTCCTGCAATATCTGTCAAACAACAACAAACAGACAAGAAGGCTATTCTACCAGCAGCTTCCACAATATCTCAATCCAAACCGAAACAGGATCTTAATGTTAACTTTCCGTCGTCTATTACGTTTGGAACACCAGCATTAAAATCTCAAGATATCATTTTTCAAAAATCTCCACTTACAGATGCAACTGTTAGAAGCAATAAGGAATCTATGATCAACAATAGTATCCCTAAAGCTCCGGAATCCGCTTTATCCTCCTCATCGACCGGTATCTTAAAGGATGTATTATCAACGGAATATCCGTTAACAGATACTGCTCATATAGGAATTGTTCGTAATCTTCCATCACTCTCCGTAACACAAGCCGTGAAAACAGATACTGTTGCTGCTGCTACATTCAGTTTCGCTATACCTAACGCAGTTCCATCTGTTACGAAAAATTCATCCTCTGGAATTGCGCTTGATACGACAACCCTGTCCTTTGCTTATCCGAAACCTACATCCAATACTACTGTGGAACCATCCGTAACACCAATTCAAGCACCAATTCAAACACCGATTGATCTTTCGGCTCTGTCGTTGACTCTTCAACCGGCGAATCATTCAAGCAATAACGTTGATGGAAAAATAAATGCAATCGCGACTTCCATGAGTTTTGCTGCTCTTGCCCCTGCTATAACAACACAAGTTTCCGCAATGACTAATGTTGTTACAACTATCGGCGGACTTACTATCAGCCTTGTAGATCCGAGCATCACTCAACGTAAATCAATGGAGATGCCATCCATCAGCCCGGTTACCATTGAGAAGATTACCACGTCTGAAACAAAAACACTTAATTTTGAGTCCATAACTACTCAAATTCCTCCAACTTCGTTATCCACGACAACGATATTTGGTGGTCAAACTGTAAAAAATACGACTACGGTTTCAGAAGTAACGACTACGACACTGCCTGCTACAACAACTTTTAGTGCAGTCGCTTTTCCATCGATTACACCTACATTCGGAACATCAACTTCGGCAACGACCGCATCAGTATTCAGTGGATTCACATCAAACACGTCTGCCGGTATCACTTCTTCAGTAACATCTGTAAGCAGTAGCACCCCGTCTCCTTTCCAGAGTTCCCTCAGTAAACCAACGGTTGGTGAAACTATAGTCACTAGTATACCAGCCACGAATTACGGAATTAGTAGTACCTCTGTGGGCACAATCCCATTCGGCATTTCTACAGTAACGACGACAACGACAGCGGCAGGGACAGCGGCAGCAGCAGTTTCGATTACGCCGGCATTCAGTAAAAGCAGCCCTATAGCATCTCCGGTATCGAACGCACAATTCCCGAGCGTTCAGATATCTGCGTCATCTGCGGTGAATGTCTTCGCAAAGCCAATAATTAATCCTGCATCAACGCCATTTGGTAATACTGCGAGCTCTGTGTTTTCTAATGTGCCCGCTTCAACATCTTCAAATACCTCTATGTTCGGAGGCAACAGCATGAATTCAATCTTTGGATCAACTCCGTTATCTCCTCCGAGCGGAAATATCTTTGGCGGTAATGTGACAGGATTCGGTGCATCAACTCCATCGGGATCTATATTCGACCCCAGTACTCCGAAATCTGGTATAATGTTCGGCGGAGCAACAAACACATCTCCACCTACGTCTCCATTTGGTAACGCAACGAGTAATGCATCTCCAATAGTCGGTACTTCCGCCACGAATACCAATGTCTTCAGGTCTACGATGCCTAACGCGTCTCCAATACAGCAACCTGTACTTGGCGGTAGTCAACCCGCTTTCGGACAGACTTCTACTTTCGGCGCCAAACCGGTCTTTGGATCGTCACCTATCTTTGGAGCGTCGAAACCTGTCTTCGGAAGTAGTTTCGGCTCAGCCCCTGCGTTTGAATCTCCTAGCATAGGTAAATATCTGTGTGTATAACTCATATTATTATAATATTCACAAAATTATTTATATATGCAACAAATACATAACAATTTTTTTTTTACATTTCTATCTTTAAATATTTATATGAATGAAAGAGAAAAAGAGAAGAAAAATTCTTATTATTAGTTCTTTTGAAACTAAAATGTATGTTTTTATTTAATCTTATAAAAAAAAAATTTTAGTTTCAAATATCAGATAGTTGATTATATTATTTTGCATACCTATCATAATAAAAAAGAAATGTTATAAAATAGGTTTTGGAAACCCACCAGCTATACAAGGTGGTTCTACAATGGAAAATGTGCCGAAGTTATTTGGAGATGTAGCAGGCAGCAGTACATTTGAAACTTTAGCTAATCAATCGGATGGTCTCAGTTTTGGTAGCTTAGCTCAAAAGAATCCAGAACCAGAGAAACCTACATTCACTGCGTATGTAGTTTTTATATCTATAAGTTTTAATTGATTACACGTGTTAATACAATATTAATAATTGAAAAAAAAGAAACATATATATGAAAATGCAAACAGCAAATAACAAATAATTATTATTTTATTTCAGCGGCAGCTCGTTCTCTAGTTGGAGGTGAATAAAGTACGGTTGCACGGCAAGCTTATTTTAAAAAATGTTATATATCATTCACACTGAATAGAAGCCAAGAATGATATAATTACAAATTGTGTGCATATTGTTTTATATTCAGAAAGATGGAACTTTTTATGGAAAAAATATGCTCTTCTATATATATCTTGTACTGTTGTAATAAATGAAAACAAAATTAGATTTTATAATAAAATATCATTCACATCGAAAAAATAATCGATTAAATAATATAATTTAAGTTTAGATGAGCAAGGGTCACTTGATCATTTATGTTAAGTGAGAAGGAATGATAATAATCTTATATTTTTTATTGCTATTTCTCATTCAAGTGAAAAACAGTAAAATATTAAACTTTAATCTATAAAGACATGTACAAAATAAACTATCGAAAAGAAAAGTAAATGATTATTGTAGTAATGATATAATCATATGCCTCTTTTGATGGCTTTCGGTGCAATTGATACCTTAGTAGGTTTACAAAGATCAATTACGCATGGATCATCTAAAGGCGGGTGTGTACAAATCGAAGATGATGGTACCAGTAGTGCTAGGGAGATTTCCACGTTACAAGGCTCCATCCATACTTGATGCGACAAAAGAACTGTCGTCCTCAATCTATAATCTTTCTGATCGGAATGCTGCATGCGCAAATCTGATTGTCGCGGTAACAGTAATTGCACTTGTTGATCAGGGTGTCTCAGCTTTATTCGCAGTGTAGCCGGATCGCGTAAATTCAATATTTTTGCATTCAGAGGGATTCCTAATAAAAGACCGCCTGTGAATTTTAGCGCGGCATCGGCATCACCCCTTGGTTCTTCGATATGCGCTCGACAAAAGCGCGTTGTTGCCGATGGTCTTGGCAATCTTTCATCTCCTTGTACCATCGGCGTCAACAGCAACGGTAGCAAAAGCCGCGTTAAAGAACCTGGTTTTACATCCGCTAGACTAGGTATCTGTAAAACCAGAGATTTGGAAAACAGTGGTAGTCTCGATGTATCTTGAGGCAAAGCGTCAGCTTCTGATAAAAAATGACGAGCCAGTGGTAACGCGCTACCGGTCGCGCTCTTGGTCACTCTAACTAATTCTATAGAGAGTGCTTTCAACCACATATCATTAGCCAATATAATTTCAGTTTCGCCCAATCCACTAAATAAGCGTTGTAATCTAGAAAAAAATTCGAAAATGACGTAAATATAACTGTGAATAAAATTTTATATATTAAAATTCTTTATATAGTATAGCAAAACGATTTTCTAAATGTGTATTGAGAATATGTACTTTTGCGCGTGTTGAAGAAGAACGGAAATGTTATTGCTAGTATTCGGTATTGGGCTAGCCGAGATAGACGTTCCCGATGAGATGGAAAACTCTTTGAGAATGGACTTTAATAATAGCAGACATCGAATGTATAGTGCAGTGAAACGCGCTGCACCTTCCATGTGATGATCCATCTCTGCTAAGCGATCAAGATCAATTGCCGCAGCTTCCAAAAGCTGCGTGTGAACTCTGCCTCCTGGTCTGGCGTTCTCGATTCCAGCTACCATTTTCTCCAAAAATTCTCGACCACGTTGATCTATATTTTCCTCATTATTCATATCTTCCATTTTAATCCCCGATCCGCTCGTAAGCGCTGGCCGTAATCGTGGAACTAAATGCGGCATAGTATCGCGCAAATAATGATAATGCTTGGAAGCATGCTCCGTAAACAGGGCGTGCATACTTGGACAATGTAATGCGGCATTGAATATTAAAACGAGCACACTTGCATCTATTATAAAAAAGTTAAGGATATTGAATGCACACAACTTTAAAATCTAAGATAACCTTTGCACAGCAAAAATAGAAAAGAGGATACAGGATGGTTCATCCACATCTGGTTCGGGTGTGTCGAAGAAAGGATGTCGACCGAGAAGTTGTGGTACTAGAGGCAATGTTAAGTATGGATGTGACGCGCCTAATGCTGCCAAACAACTCCTAATGCTTTCTCTATCTTGAGGATAACGAGTTAGATTGTCCAGCAAACGATTAACACACATATAAAGACAATTTGTAGTAGCGAGATGACTCGCGGCCAGCATAGCGTGCAAACCTTCTCTCACTTCTCCCGAAAAATCTTCCAACGCGCCTAAAATTGTTTCCAATTGATCTTCTCGTAAAGTTACGCTTGCCGACATTTTCCTTAAAGATTCTATAGCTCTTAATCTAACATCCTGAATTTCATCATTGAACATATCCACCATAAAGTCTAATGAAATTCTAGCTATACTCGGCTGTTCCAATGAAAGCGTGCAGAGTGCTTCAACTGCTGCAGTTCTCACCTAGAATAAAGTTTATTTACAAAAAATATAAAAAGCGAGAAAAAGTGGATACATAAAAATTTAATTTAGAAACGAATTATCAGTTATGCAATTGTTTAAAACATCAATAAAAAACTTTTAATTGGACAGTTCAATAAAATGGTATTATATATCATACTGAGTAATTTATACCTCTAAAAATTCATCTTCTAAACCATGAATAAATGCCCCACAAGAACCACTTTTCTCTTCAACCTCAGATCTGTCTGTTTCAACTACTTTTTGTTTTTTATCCAATGCTTGTTCTATGTAACGACGTGATACACTTTTCATTGTTCCTAAAAGCGACATTGCTGAAGCTCTCACGCGAGGTGATAAATCACCCATGAGACTACAAATTTGCGAAAAAGCACAATCCACCATACGTATATCTTCTCCATCAGATCCAACAACAATACTGTAAGAATATATAAAAGAGTTTATAACAAAAATTTATTCTTTATATATTTTTATATCTTTATGTTACTGACTTTTCTGGATATTCCTTGCCCAAAAGCCAGATAAGTTTCAAAACAACTCTGCGTACAATTTCATAATCATCCCGAAGAGCTGCGCATGCTTCCCTAAAGAAACTTGCTGGAAGTCTACAACCTCTGTGAGAGTGCAATTCTGCCATGGTTTCAAAAGCTTGAGCACGAACTCTTGGATCTTGAGAATGAGCATAATTGCCAATTAATGTTAAAGTATCATCAGCAGCATTCGCTGTTAAATATCGTCCAATGATGGAAAGACACCTTGTTTGGACACCATGCCATGTATCGGGCAAATGATCCTGTGCAATTTTCAATACAAGCGTTCTGGAAAAAAAGTTTTTTTTTATTAACTTATTAATAAAAATAAAAAAATTTTTTAAATTAAGGCAAATTTTAATTGCATATACATGACACAATTACTTCTTGAAAAATATAAAAGAAAATGGAAAAGATATAAGATAAGATAAGAAATAATATACCTTTGATAATCTCCCAATTTTAATAACGTTGCTAATCCCTGACTCTTTACTCTATGTGATTCCTCATTTCTTAAAAGTTCAGCTGTTTCATTTACAATTTTTGCTTTTTCCACTGTATCTGGTGTCACTTCTCCCAATTCAGCAAACACCCAAAAAATCTTAGCTCGAACTGCAGCTTCATTCTCAACAACAAATCTTTCTGTTAGCTTTTTTACAGCTATAGGAACATCTTCAGGTGCTATATATGCTATAGAATCCGAGATACGAACAAGCAATTGTAATGCATCATTTCCACTTTTACATTTCTCAAGACATTCTATATAAGCTAATGCTGAACTGCCTTCGGTAGTGCTCTTTGTACCACTTGTTGCCAATAGCCTTAGAGTTTTTAACCGTTTAGTTGGTGGTTCATTTATAACCTAGATAAACATATTCATTAAAAAAATGATAACTTATTTATATTTTGAAGGAAAAGAAATATATGATATACTTTTATTACCTGGCTCTGAGTAAATTCAGCTAATACTCGTTTCTTCATTAGAGCTGCCATTATTAATAAACACCTTATTCCATTATAAATTTATGTAATTTTTTTTTATCAATTTAATTTTCAAAAATAATATTTTAATATTTTTCATGCGGTAATCATATATATATATATATATATATATTACAGATGATTGGAGGCACACTGTCATATATGTTACTCCTGTATTGTCGTGATACTTAATATACATATTTCTATAGTAAATATAAAAATCTGTAATACCGACAGTAAATTTGCATCTTTCCAATTATAACTGAAAACATGCGAAACATAGACTGAAAACTTCCATGGTTTTTGATTGATCAATCAAAACAAAGATGACAAAATCTATTACTTCTGATTGGTCAATTAAACGGTTCCAAACTTTTGTAATGTCAAATGAAGCGAATCATGTCAATCATGGTATATGTCCCGAATATAAACTATGGTTGGCAGTTGGCAGTTGGCAGCAGATTCAAAATTCAGTTGTATGTCCGGATATAAGACGGTACGAGGTGCGAGTTTGTAACAAGTCGTCGACAAAACAAGAAGCGAAAAAGATTGATGGTATCAGAAATCGATGACACCATAATCAGACGACGAAAAGATTTCAAGACAAGATATTCGAGTCGTGAACAGTGCAGTCTTCAATCGTGAACAATGGAGCAAAATTCTGAGGACGATTCAAGTTATCGATTAAACGGCGATTCTTTCATTATATCTGACAGTGAAGATGATGTTGTCGAAAATTCCGCTGTTAAAGAAAATTCAGTGCTTAAGACACGTGCGTTCGTCATCGATGAAAGTTACGACGAAGATTTTCTGGAAAATTCGACGCCGAAAAAGTGAGTATTTCATTCACACATGTTCAAAAGATGTTCATAGAAAATATATACAATGTTTAAATATCCTATAGATGTCTCATGGACTTCTTTTCAACATGTGTTCTGCATGGGCGCCAAATGTTTTGTTATTTCGTCAAATTCTGATTGTTACACGAGAATGACATTTGTTGACAAAGAAACCGCGAGAATAATGACATGAGAATAAATTTATAATTTTTTTTTTATAAATAGATATTTTTTATATATTTAAATATTTTAATCTTGAATAGGTTTGCCAGATACACTTTTACGAATTTAATTTTATGTATTTCTTTTTTAAATAATATTTCTATATATTTCTAATAGTTTTTTGTGCAAAAGTAATATTGAAAAAGTAATAAAAAGTAAAATAAATTTACAATGGAATATTATATATTACAGATTTATTATATAATTTCAGCGAAACTGAAATATTTAGCGGAACTTCGAAATATTACTTCCGTGTCTCGTTGATCCCAGCGATTATTAATGCAATCGATATGTAATGTAAATAATTATAAAATAATTTTTATTTTTATAAAGAATTCATTTTTAATCGACTTTGAAAATCCTCCAAGGCCGCATTGTTCGTTGCTATATTTGATTATTGAGATGTTTTTTATTCATAGACTGAAATAAGAACAAGAGTTCTATAGAAGTGACATAAATCAAAATATTTAGAAATCTACATGCAAGAGAATAGGAATACTATTTATTAAAGAAGAAATATAATTTATTATAGTATTAAATTCTCTCTCTCTCTCTTTTTTTTCTCTTTCTCTCTTTCTCCCTTCCTCTTTTTCAGCTCTCTTTCCCTCTTTCACTTTTTTTAAAAATCCTGGCGCTTTTTTCATGGTCATGGCTAAGTTCGATTATTGAGATATTTTTATAGACTGATAGATAAGAACAAGGACTCTATAGAAATAAATCAAAATAAAAATCTGCCTAGAAATCCGCTATCGCGCACAGGAATAGGAATTCTATTTAAGGAAGAAATAAACAATATTAAACTCTTTTTAAAAGTATACGCGTCTACCTGGCGAATATCAAGATTGATTTTTTTGAATAAATAAATATTTAAATACAAAAAAAGAATTTTTTATATATGTAAAAAAATTATAAATATATTTTATTGGGCTTATTTAGCTCAAAAAACTTATTTATCTTTATTTTATTTATATATCTTTAAAAATTATTATTCTTAGAATTATTTTATCTAAAATTATTATCTTTAGAATTATTTTTGCAAATCTTTATACTTTATCCCTCTTGATATAATATATAATTTATTTATGATATTTTTAATAGTACATTCAGAATCTCTAATCTTTTATAATGCTTAAAATAATTTATAATTCTTAAATAACATACATATTTATTCACTACTTTTATATTTTTTTTAGTTTTATTGTTTCTCTGTTCCTTATTTCATATAGTTATATTTCTTTATATTATGTTGTTTATATTTCCATATCTATCATCTTATTTTAATATCACTTTGTTTTTCTATTAAAAAAATTTTCTTGTCTTTTTTTTTATAATTTTTAAACATAATTTTTTCATACCATATGATTTATTACTAATAATATGTGTTGAATTATATATAATAAATATAATTACATATTGAATTTATATTATAAAAAAATAATAATGAAGACGATTTTCTTATAAATATTTGTTTACAGAAATGAATCCATTAGTAGTAATGATGATACACCAGTTGCTCCTCTAACAAAACGCATAATTCAGAAAAAATTACAAATAATAGATTCTGATTCAGATAAAGAAAATCTTGCAGGTAAAAATTATGATATTTTATCCAACATTATATACTTTGTATATTTTAAAGATATTTATTGTTAAAATAATAATATCACAGAATTATGTATTTCAATTATGTTATGTTTTACAGATTCTTTTATTTCATATTCACCAATTGAAAAGAATCATAAAAAAAGGAAGGATATTAGTCACGATAATACTAGGGAAGATATAAAAGAATTAAAACTTTACTCTTCTAATGAATCTCTTGTTGAACATAATAATTCACATAAACAAGATGATATTGACCATGAAATATCAGATTATGAAATATCAGATCATGAAATATCAAATCATAAAATATCAGATCTTGAAATATCAGATAATGAAGTGCTGGAAAGTAAAACTTCTCACGATGTAGTTGCGACTATCGTACTTGATACAGGTAATTCTATTTATATAATATCAAACATGTGTATACAGATTGAATTTTTATGGATGGGTAAATTTATAAATTATTTCACTTGTAATATAACTACCTGTGTAATTTATAGATTCCAGTTCTGGAAGAAACAGTGAATCTGAAATAGCATTATCTTTTGCAAAACAAGAAATTGGTGTTGGAAATATAGATCCATTAGTAGCACAAAAGAGAGCAATTATGGTTTGCAAATTGGAACAACTTAAAAATCAATTAACGAAAACAAAAGTAAATATGAGATATATTTAACTTCATTTGTAGTTCTTCTCATTTATAGTTAATATAATATTGTAGAAACAAAAAGAAATATCTATTTTTATATTTTAATAATTGTGTATTTAAATTCATAAAAAAATAATGTTACAAATAATTTCAGCATATGAAAAACTTTTTTTTTATATAAAGAAATATTTTTTTTTAGTTATTGCTCACTAAAGGAAACATTGAAGTATTACCCGATAAAGGACAAAGACTACATGAAAGTATACGCGAACAAGAAAAAGAAATTGAGAAATTGACACTTGAATTGGAAAAAACACCTTTGGTGCAAAGCTTAAATAGTCCAAAAAATAAAATATCAAAAGAATCGCATTCGACAAAAAAAGAATTATTGTCCATAAAAGATGAAGCATACTCGGATTATTCATATTTAGATATTAATAATATACCATTGAAACCAACCACATCTCCTGAATTAAAGCAACTAGGCGAAAAGGCACAAGCGACAAGAGATAGAGAACTCGCTCTAACAGTGGAACGATTACAACATTTGCATGGATCACTTATTGCTCGTCCAGCAGATAATGAAAAAGCGGATGATCCAAAGGGATTAAAAGTACAATTAATGCCACATCAGCAGCATGCTCTTGCATGGCTTTTGTGGAGGGAACAGCAAAGACCGGCTGGTGGCGTATTAGGTAAATATTTAAAAAAGAGAGATATTTATTAATATATTGATTTAATAATATATTGTCTGAGAAGATAAGTTGATTTTTTTTAATTATAGCGGACGATATGGGTTTAGGTAAGACACTGACTATGATATCTTTGATTATGACCACTCTTGCTCAAAAAGATACAGTAGATGAAAGCGATGACAGCGATTCCGAATGGAGCAACAATCGTAAACCTTTGTGTATGTGAATATTTATTTTAAATTTAGCAGAAAAAGATCTATATTTTCTGCTCTTTAAATATATTTTTTTAAATATTTGTTTTCTATTTGTAAAATTTGGATTGCTTAAATTGATAACAAATGTATTTAATATAATCTGTTGAAATAATTGTGTCTGATCATTATTTGCAGATTATAAAGGTGGTACTCTAGTAGTATGTCCTGCATCTTTATTGTTTCAATGGGAGAGTGAAGTGCAAAACAGATGCAAACGCGGTTTATTGTCTGTTGAGATATATCATGGTAGCAATCGAGAGAGTGTTCCTAAACGCTTGTCGAAAAATGATATAGTTATTACGACATACAATATATTAAGTCGAGAACATAAAACCAAATCTACATTATATAAGGTACATTAGGCTTAAAAGTATCATTTAATTAATGATGAAAATAAAAACTTTACATTTTATCAATACGAATAATATGGATCTATTCCGACTTTTAATCACAATTTTAATTTTTTTTTTTGCAGATTAACTGGAAAAGAGTGATACTTGATGAAGCTCATATAGTAAGAAATCATAAGAGTCAAGCATCCTTGGCTGTTTGCGAACTCAAGGCGAATAAACGGTGGGCTCTTACTGGCACACCTATACAAAATAAAGCATTGGATGTATATTCTATCCTAAAGTTTCTCAAATGCTCGCCGTTTGATGATTTACGAGTTTGGAAGCGATGGGTAGATAACAAGAATGTTGCAGGTCATCAAAGATTGGCGACAGTTATGAAAACCTTGATGCTGAGAAGGACTAAGCAAGAGCTAATAGAGAAAGGGGAATTGGGATCTTTACCCGAGAAATCTATTGAGGAAGTGATGGTGAAACTCGATCCAGAGGAACAGTTGGTGTATGAGAAAATTTTAATTTATTCCCGCACTCTGTTTGCACAGTTTTTAGCTCAAAAAGCAGAGAAGGAACATATGTTTGATTTGGATGGTGGAAAGTATAATACACCTGCTTATCTTTCAAATCCAAGTAAGCTATAAATATTGAATCTGAAATAAAATACAATATTTATATACTTATTAAAAATGTATCAATATATTTTATATATACATTAATTATTACTTGTTTTTTTATTTCAAGATAAAGAAACGAAGTTTTCAAAAGCTCGAGACAAATTATTAGCGATGCATGCCAATGTAAAAACGCATGAAATCTTAGTGCTTTTACTACGATTACGTCAGTTGTGTTGTCATCCAGCATTGATTCATGCGATGTTGGATCAGGATGACATGAAACAAAGCGGGATAATGGATGAAGATAATGAGGATTCTGATTTATTGAATAAAATGAATAATATATCACTTAATGAAATCGATAAGGAAGATGTTAGTATTGATAAAAAAATAGAAGAAAATCTACTTACTGCTGAGAATCCGGTATTTGATAATAATCGCATTAGTTCTAAAGTAAGTGACAATAATATAAGCTACAAAGTCTCATGATTATACTTGTGTGTGATTAATATGATATATAATTTAGATGAGGATCTTGCTTAATATGGTTGAAGAAATTTTACAAAAGAGTGAGGATAAACTCATTATCATTTCGCAATGGGCTACTCTGCTAGACATTATAGCATCACAATTGTCTTCAATAAAAGGCGTTACATTAACCAAATTAACCGGAAGTGTCGCTATCAAAGATCGCAAAGTATGTTCTAGATGAGAGATTGCTCTTTAAGCATGTAATTTTTATTGTATTTTATTTTAAGAAATGGATGTGTTTCTTTTTATTTCAGGATGTAGTAGATTCCTTTAACAGTCGAAATTCTGGTCCAAGAATCTTGCTACTTTCTCTTACTGCTGGTGGAGTAGGATTGAACTTGGTTGGTGGCAATCATTTATTATTATTTGATATCCATTGGAATCCACAACTAGAAACACAGGCGCAAGACAGGATTTATCGCTTTGGTCAGACAAAAAACGTTTACATCTACAAGTTAGTATATCTTGTTTAATTTCTATGCGCATATCTCACATGTATCTTTCGTTTTAATATTGAATATTTTTCCTTCCAGATTTATCTGTGTTGATACAATAGAACAACGTATAAAAGCTTTGCAAGAACGAAAGCTCGAAATAGCGAACAATGTTCTGAGTGGCGATAAGAAGAACGCTGCTATGAAGCTCTCTCTCAATGATCTTAAGTCACTATTTGGTTTTTAATTTCTATCTTGTGATATATATAAATAGAATGTACAAAGATAATACGAAAATAGTTACATGTATACATACATAATTATTTTATTTAAACTTTAAGCGTATAAAACATTTTTGTTGTATAATTCATAACTCTCATACATTGATACATATTTATTTTATTATAATTGAAATAATTTCTTATAATACTAGATTAATACTCTATGAACAATGTTTTTGATGTTGATTTTACTCATCTAGATATTGATATATAGGTAATATTTGATGTTGATTCTTATTTTGACTTTGATTATATTAATATATACTTGTAATTTTTTTATTTTTTTAACGAAGATTTGTTTAGTGCATTTGATGTGCATTTGATATTGTTTACACCGTAATTTGATATTTTTGATATTAATATAAAAAAGGATAGATATGCATTTTTATTTACAGTTACATCAGATCATAGAGGATTAATTTTCTTTTAGCATTATAAATGTAACATTATTTTAAAAATTTATCTAACTTATAATTAATTAATAAAGACATGTAACGGGATATAATGGTCTTTTAGTTTACTAACACATTACATGAAAAAAAATTCGATAGTCCTTTATGCTTTATATATATGTTCAACACTTGAACTGATCTTGACATCTTGTTATTATTGTGTTATGTATCGTACAAAAAAATGTTTCAATCTCATGATAATTATAAAAGATAAATAAATAAAAAATGTGAAATGTATAATATATTATAGAAGAAATATATAATAGAATGTCATTTTTTATATTTTTTAATATCATGACATTCGATTCTATATCCAATCACATCTGATATCCAATAAAAAGATTTATTTTTTAGGGACAAAAATGTCGTTAGAGTTCCTAGGAAACACATTTTCTTATTGGATAAATATCGTAGACAATAGCAACATAAATTCTTTATTAGAGAACTAGTAGCGAACAGTGGTGCAGGCCAGGCAGACATATAAATGATAGCAGTATAGTGTAAAGTATAGAACAATTATTCTACGGAAGTGTGACAAAATTATATATATATATATATAATATATATATATGTATATATCTATACATGCAGTTGTGACAATAATTTTGCCAACATAGAATAAAGAGCAATCCATTACATAAAAAAAGAAAGGAATTTAACAAAATGACAGTTGATTTGTCGACTGTGCCACTTGTGGGAATCTCTGTTGTGAGCAAACAAATTATAGCAGCTATGTTAAATCCCACAAAAGTTTTACCAAGTGATAACGGCTTGCCAAGGTAAATGTATTTTATAATGAATATTTTGTATATTTTTGTTCTCCATATATATATATATATTTTTAAGTTATTAATTATTATTTATAATCAAATTATTAGAGATTGGCGAGGTCTCGCACATTTATTGGAGCTCAATGGGGAGATAATGTCTCTGCTTGTATCACATTCTGATCCGACAACATATATGCTAACAATGTTGGAGAAAAATAAAAAGAATATTACCATAAAAAATTTTCAAACAATGATGGAAGAAATGGACAGATGGGATATTATTGATGATACTGAAGCAATATTTTGTATGTGTAATCAGAAAATAATTATTATGCTTTTTTGTTTATGACAATTTAGTAAGAATGTATATAAAAACGTCTACCTCACAATTATAAATTAAAGATTTTTTTTTTTTTAGATATTGATGCTGCAAAATATTTGGAACAACAGCAAAGAGCTCAAGTATCAGCAGATTTAGTAGACAAAAGTGTCGATCAAGAAATACTCACATTAGGTTTGTTATACGTACAATTAATAATATTTTAGCTCAAATGAATCAATAGTAATAATTATATTTTTTATATAATTGCACAATAATTGTACAAGAAATATTTTCCTATAGGTGATGTTTATAGGTTAAATCAAGGTTTACAAACACAATTTTATGATGCATTCCTTTTATATGCAGATGAAGATATTAGTTTTGTGAATGAGATGATACAAAAACTGGAGACAGAATATAAGCTAAAGGTATACTTTCAGATGATTGAGATATATATTATATAAGATTTCCTTAGAAATATTCAATTAAAATTAAACTACTATTGTTGTTTTTCTTCTGTTGAAAGCTTTGTTTAAAAGATCGTGATCTAGTTGGTGGTGTAGCATTTGAGCATGAAGCAGTGATGAAGTTAATATCAGAACGATGTAATAGATTACTTATTATAATATCGTCTAGCTTTCTAAAAAGCTCAGCAAACAAATTTTTCTTAAATTATGCTCAAGCTTTAAGTATTGGTATGGCTTTTGCATTGCACTATATTTATTTTAAGATATATTTGTCATTGAGTGATTAGAAAACTCTGAAAACTATGTATTCTAAAAATTTATATTTTTATAGAAAAGCGGCAGAGAAAGATCATACCATGTATATATGAAAGTTGCGAATTGCCATTTCAATTGAAATATATATCTACTCTAGATTATAATCGTAGAGGATTATATGACTTTTGGGGCAAATTACATGATTCTATAAAAGCTACAAATTCTATCAATACAAAGTAATGTAACTCTTATTTAATATAACAAAAAATATATTCTACATATATATATATATATATATATATATATATATATATATATATATAGTATATGGTATATGATATATAGTATATATAGTATATAGTATATGGTATATAGTATACAGTATATATTTTACACACACACACACAAAAGCTATTCTAAGAATACAAACTAAATAATTATTACTTTTAATTGGTACTAAGTAATTATTATTCTTGCAGCAGTAAAACACAAATAAAAAACAATATAGCAAATGAGATTACAAAAGCAAGGAATATTTTATCCGAGCATAGTGATATACCTCAAAATGATCAAAAGACAAATGAAGGAACATCTACAAAATATCTACAAGAAAAGAATGAAAAATATGCTGTTACAAAAATAAATGATGTAAAAGCTTTAAATGTTGGCAGTAAAAAGAATAAGACATTGTTATGGGAAAAAATTACAGCAAATTGGAAAACAAAACAAACTAAGCAAAGAGGTCAATTAATTACAGAGACAACAATTCAAAATCTACCATCAGTAAGTGATTTAGACAGCTTAGATTTATCAACTGATATATATGAGAGTAAGAAAAAAAATTTATTTAGCAAGTTTACAAAGAAGAAGATCGGTATAAAAACTTGACAAAAAATCTTTATTATCAAAAAATTGCATATAAAATTCTATTTTATATATTTTTCTCCATAAAAGAAAAGATAAAATATTTAGATATTTACAATAAAAATTCAAAAACATTTATGTTAAGTTTAACATGCCAATTGTTTATTTTGCTAAAAATTGAAAAGCTTTAAATAATAATTAAAGTATAGTAAATTTAATTAATTATTGATAAATGATATGAATGCATTGTATGCTTATCTTTTACAATCATACTTATTATTGACTTAATATATTTTATATTGTAAAACCTGTGAAAATATATATTTGAAATTATAATTTTCTTGTGATAATAAGAAAAATATACAGAAAAAATTTTTATATAAATATTTAGAACATCTATATAATATATGTATTATATGTAAATGAAAAAAATGAGATTAATATATACGTATTAATGTATATGATATACAAGAAATATATTAAGTTTATATATATATATGTAAAAAGAATTAAGGATATGTATATCTTCATTATTTTTATCACACATCTTATTTATTTAAAGAAAATTATTTTTTCAAAAAGTACGACATTATTCCATAATTATGATAATTAATATAATGTGTATTAGATAAATGTCATAAAACAAAACAGTTCAGAATAATAATAAAATCATATATTGAAGTTAGTTCATAAAATTAACTTCAGGATGATTTTTGCCTGTTTACACATTACACATTTGGGTGAGCCACAAGTAGGATCATCTTTCGGTTTAGAAAGTTATTTCTATGATTTATGTATACAAAATATATATAAAATAGTACCGTGGAAGAATTTTGTTATCTGGAAATATATAAAAAGCTTGCACCGTGCTACTTTAGGTAAGAAAATCTTTTCATTATCGCATGATACAACAGTTTTCTCTTTTAAAAGCAATGCACCTTTAGACTTCACTTCGATAATATACTGACACGCGCTAAACTGTGATTTTATCGGCAATCGAGTTACTATATCGATATCCTAGTCATTGTTACTGATCAATCAAACACACGTGGTCCACGTTCTACGTCGCAAGATGGCGACGATACAATCGCGCCAACTCTCGCCGCATGGCGTCGCTCTCGTACGCGCCTGATCCTTGGCGATCGTGGGAATGGGGAATCCAATATGGCAGCCGTCGTGATAGCCGCACAAGTCAGTGTCGCGGAAATGTTTTCAACTCGCTGAGCAAACAACCGCGACGACCGGTCGACGTGCGACGCATAGGTTAGTAGAACGACGTGTGAACGCGTCGATCGCGTTTCGCGACCGATCGATCGATTTGTGTCAGGAAAGCGCGACATTGCGTATCGTCGATCGCGATTTCCCCCTCGCTGTCGCGCGCGCGATTCCGCGATATATTCGCGTATACATTCGTTGCGTCGCGCGCAATATTTAGCCGGTGTTCACCGGCGCACGAGCGTTCGGTGTTCACGATGATGCCTTCGCGACGAGTCCTGCCGACTCCCGTCACTTTATAACGCACGACGCCGCGTTGCGCCGCTTCCGCATTGTGTACGTTTATTACACGATATGTGTGCCCACATATCTTCCCTCTCTGTTAGTCGTACTGACTGTATCTGTATACGCTCGTCTGTCTCTCTCTTTTTCCAACCTCCCCTTTCCTCCGTCACTGTCTCCCCCTCCGCGAGCGCATCGTCTTTGCGTCAGGTGTTTGTATTCCTGCGTGAGTGCGTGCGTATTTATGTGTATGTATACATGTGTGTGTGCGTGTTGTGCGTGATTGTGAAGGTGGGAATTTGTTTTGGATATGTCTCTTATATCTGTCTGTCCTTGTCTTTCCCGTTTTTTCTCTATTTCTCCTGTCATCGTGTGTCGCGTGGTTGACTGTCACCGCGTGTGCGTGCGAGTACGTGTACGTATGCGTGCGTGTTTGAGCATCAAGAGTCCGCTGATGTTCATCGGCCGGCTTCGACCTGTGTCAACGTGTGACAACGGTGGACGTTTCGGGACGCACGACTACGTCGGGGATACCACGTCGAAAATATCCGCGAGCATAACACCTGGGCCCGGCGATGTTCGGTAAGTCTGTGATCTTGCTTCCTTTTAACTACCTTCTATCTATATTGACCCGAGTCTGCGTCTAGCTCATCGTGTCACATAGGTGACAGGTGGACAGAGTATTTGTACGTTCGCGCTCATTTGACATTTGCAAAGTTGTTATAAAAAATTCTCAATTTGTAAGTTTATGAGGAAAAATTGAGAGAGTCTTATATAATATCAGTTTTTCTAATAAGTAATGATAATGTTGTGATAATATATTGACGGAAGTATCATGTATCATTGACTGTATTTACAAATGAATCTTATGACGTCGAGAATTTCAAAGAATTAATTTCTTTCTATTAAAGATATCCTGCTTGAAATTGCATTTTTTTTATTGTATTTATGATAATTCTTCTTGAAAAAAATCTTTTAAATTTTTTTTATAGTGATTCTTCAGTGATTCTATAATTAATCAACAGAATTAATCGCATGAAATTATATTATATCAATCATATTCATATAAATGATTAAATTGATTTTGAGTTACTTCACCCATAAATTGGTCACAAAAATATATACAATATATAAATATATATATATGATTAAATTACAATTCAGAAATTGCGCGCTGGAAAAAAAATTAAATTACATTTAAATCCACATTTATTACTAAAATGTGATCTTATTATTGAAAATTATATAAAAATTATACACGAATAGAAGACTGATGATGGATATCATTAACAAAACAAGAAGTAATTTGAATATTTTTGATAGAATTATACAATTATAAAGAATTATTTATAAATCTTTGTTATATAACAACAAAATTGGGACGAGAGAAACAAAAATAAAATTAAAATTAATATTAAAAATATTTAGCGCAATATTATATGAAATATACAATTTTTATTTATTTTTAATATCATCATAAAAAATCATAAATATATTGAATAAGAAATATTATGTGTGTGTATGTGGGGTTATACAGGGTGAATCTTAACAGGAAAATATTCGACATAGACAAAAAACTAAAAAAGTGTTTTGCAGTTTAAAGTTTCAGCTTTAACGCTATTGGTAGTTTTTAAATTTCTTTTATCTTTCTTGTTTTGTGTTTAAAAAAAAAAATATATTGTTTTATTCCTTAAAATTACGTATTTTTGACACTCTATATAAAAATTATTGAAATGTTTGTTTGAATTTGCCCAATTTGAAAATGTAATGAAAAATATGGATTTGAAAAAATTAAGTTGATCTTCATCTGATCTTAAATAGACGCCTCAAGGTCAAATCAAGATCATTGTTGTACGTCCACCTCTAGACTATACAACTTTTATTTGAAAAGATTTTTTGTTAAATTGCATATTTTCGAAATATTTGTCTGTTAAGATTAAAAAGACTCTATAATTGCGATTCATATTTTTTTATTTATAATTTAAAATATTTTCAGACATATTGTATTATTTTTATATTTTACGTTTTGAAATGTCAATGCGTTATCAGGAATGTGAAAAGTCCCACCGTATATCGCGAATATTTTAATATTTTTATCACACATTTCTCGTGCTTTTTTTTTAATTTATATTAAATATGTAAATCAAATTTTACACGCGATATTTGCGGGTAGCAATATTATCAAACTTTATTTCGGGCATGTACGGGTATATGTACCGTATTATTATTTTTTTTTCTTGTTATTACGTGCACCACTTTTGGTATCATCAAAACATATTGCAGACATATAATTATGCCAAGTTCGCCATCTGAGAGAACGCGAATAATGAATGGCTCACTCCGAAGAGTTTTCGTCATATTTTCATTCAGCATCGTATTGGACTCCGCTTTATTCCGAGTATTATCCCGAATTGTATTGCACCGAGTTTAATTCCGTTTCTCTATTCTCCAAGATTCTATATCCCATTCTATTAATCTCGCATTTCATTTCTATTTCTTTTGCAATCCTTGGCTAATCAAGTGTAACTTGCTGTTTCTAGAAGATGCTATTTACGAAAATCTCTCGTATACAAGAGATACGTATAATACACGAGATAATAATGTGAAAGGTATAGAGACAGTTGGGAATGAGTAAAGTCCGCTCTTTTTATTACATATGAAAATATAACCGCAAAACTCGTTTTAAATATTACTTTGCATATTTTCTGCATATCTTATGATCTGATCATGTTATGTCTAATTTATTGTATATCATTAATTATATTATTAATTTATTATCATAAAAATGTAAAAATATTTTATAGTGCTGTCCCTTTCTTTAATTTTCTAATGATAATTATTGTTAACTGCATTTAAAATAAAAGTGGGTTAAAATAGCAAAAATGTGGAACATCGTATCTTTCTTAAAATGAGTACTTTTTAAATGACAAATTTTTTTTTTTTTTAAATGACAAATTAGTTTGCGAAATTTAACGCAAAAATATAAATTACATTGACTTTATAATAATAGATATATATTACACGACTTTATACGCATCATATTTTCTTTAAATCTTCTAATAAATTTTTTTTAAGTAGATTGGAAAAAGAAATTTTATTTTAAGACATTTTAGAAATATTTCGTAGTCTAATTCATTGCACTAATAATTATACAAATTACATATATTTTGCATGGGTTGAGGGGAGTAAAAGTTTTTATTTTTTATTTAATTAATAGTTATTATCGGCTTATTTTATCTAATTTATTTATTTTATATTTTTTATATATTTATTTTATTATATATTTAATATATTTATTTATTTTATTTAATTAATAGTTATAATTTCGGTTATTCTTGACACGCATTTACGCATTTACGCAGAAACGGATGTGATTTCGCGATACGTGCTTGATGTCGCATTTCATCGCACTGCGCGCTTTATCGCAATCCTTGAACGTGATATCTAGGATTTTTATTTATATGTAGTATGCTCTAAAGTTACAACTACGTGATATGTTTACTCAAGGCTCGTGTGTATCGATTTGGAAGGATATATGTGTATTGTAAAGAAATTTTTTGTCGCGTTTTTTAACGCCGGATTGTAAATATATAATCCATGTTTAAGTCGTGAATATATTGCCATTATTTATACGCGTATTACAGTGCTTTATTCAATAATTTAACGAAACGTTAAAGCAAAATCAGATATTACTTTTCAAAAATTTTTTGCTTGTAATAACATAGGATGTATCAGAAAAATCGCACACATTAATATATATATATATATATATATATATATATATATATATATATATATATATATGTATATTTTTCTTAGCTACAGATTATTTATTTAATGAATTTAGAATCAATTCCTTTGTGAAAATTTGATTAGAAGATAACATTTATTACAGTATTTTAATTGTTTATATTAATAGTGATTAATTTTCTAATTGAATTTTTGTTAAAATAAAATTGATTTATAAAAATACATTCAAAAATATATTTAAAATAAAAATTTTAAAATACACTTTTTTTTTAAATTGTGCATTATCGAAATATAATTCGTTAGAAATATTCTCTCATTAATATCACTTTTCATTATCATATTTTTGCTAGTGAAAAATTTAATTGAAATTTATTTGCATGCCTGCAACTGAGAGAACTTGTATGATATATAAAAGTCTAATGCATAAAGATATGACGTTTTATAATATTATAAAAAAGGAGAGGGATCCATATAAAATTCTTTTTTTATAAAATTATTATTCTTAATATTTCCAGTCAATATTATTTTTGTTTCGAATTGCGCATGCTTAATGAATTTATCAATACATTTGAATAAAAGTATTATAATGTAAACTTGAACAAATCTGATTTCTACGCTTTTACGTGTTTGATTAAATATTGCGACAAAGACTATTTTGAGGTAAGAATGGGTCGAGTTTAAATCTGGCACGTTATTTTCTCCCGTGTGCATTTATATGAAAACTACGTATAGAGAATCACTCTCACTACATAGATCTGATTTAATAATAAATTTTGTCAACCGTGAGCAAATATTAAAGTAATAAATTCAGTGGCGATTTTAATCAAGATTATAAATTTAAATACACAATTTTATAGATATATCATATCTTTTTTATTTTTAAAAATTTTATAAGGTGATATTATCCATGATTATGCGACAATATCGAGTACCGAGTGAACAAACTTGTAGAGAATTCAACAATATAAAACTACGTAATAGCAAGCTCATATGCATAATTTTTTCCTCTTTATCTCGAATGATGTTTGCTTGTCGGCAAGATGCTGTATAATTAGTTACACATTGCGCAAAGATGTTAAAGTAAATTTAGAAACATATATGTTTAGTTTAACAAGTTATTATGAAACTAGTTATGTAAATAACTTATAACAAATAAACTAATTTTAACCCTTTATTTTGCAATATTACTTTTATGCGGCTGATTTTGTGTACGGTTTATATTTTGCTATTTAATTATTTTTTATTAAATTAATGTAAATTTTTTTCTTATCAAAAAAAAAGAGACAATTAAAAAGGTAGTTAAGGATTGCAGATATGAGCGGATTTTTTACAAACTAAATTTTTAGAGATTAAATATATAAGTAATATTCTACTTTCTTCTTTAAAAGAATTATATTTTTTAATATTGATTGTATTCGAACTTTATTAAAAAATTTATTTTAAAAAATTTATTAAAAAAAATAAAATTTTAATTTTTGAATCTTATTGAATTTCGACAAATATAGTATCATGAATATGATATATAATCATGAATTTTCTTTATATTTCAGTATTCACGAGAAAGTTACTCGGAATTTATCAAAATATTTATCATCAAAATTTAACACAATAGTGATATTCTGCATATTTTAGTTAATTTTCAGTTTATTGCTAAATAGATAGATTTTAATCAATATTTAAATTATAACAGTTTTTAAAAATATTTTGCACGTACTTCAATAAATGTTTTTTAACTAGTTTTGACACAAGAACACACTCAACATGTATATTACTGACGTATATTATTAAAATATATTACTTAAATATACTTTATAAAGGCAATTTTATATTGTGCAAGTTATAAAGATTTAAAAAAAAATATAGCGGCTCGATTATTTTTGTAGAAAATTGTTAAAAAATTTGGAAGAGAAAGTGCAAGCGTGATAACTAATTTTAGTAAAAGCGATAAAAAGAAAACATGATTGAATTGGAAATATTTAATCTTTGATTTCATTTACGAGCGATTCTGAAGATTACGGACTTCGATGAATATTTAAAGAAACAAGATCAGATGTCCAACAACTTTCTTTTACTGCAATCCTATAATTGTATTCTGTATTTTTGTGCTTTGATTAGTTAAAAACGAGTTATATTTGACGTAGGAGAATTATTTTTTGCTCAACATTTTAGGTACATTTCGACGTCTTATTTTAAAAGTTTGTTGAATAATTATTAAAGAGTAATTATTACGAGAGAGTGGTTAGAAAAAGAGAAAGAGAGAGAGGGACAGAGATGTGTGTGTGTAATATTCGCTATTGTGTGTATATGTAAGTATTTCATATAATAATTAATTTGTTATTTAAATTGAGTACAAAACAATTATAATAGCGATTAGAAAACAAAATATTTGATATGTGCTTAAAAAGAAAGATAAAGAATTAATATTGAATTTTAATATTGAATTAATATCGAATACTTGATTAATTTTTGTTAATTAATATTGAATCATATATTTTTAATTGTCTTCAAACTTCTGAAAAAATATTACGGCTTGTGTATTTATGCACGCGATGAATGTATATGAGAGTTCACTGACTTCGTTCTAAAGACGATTTCGTAGCGTAAATTTGCTGAAAACATGCGTATCCAACATGTGTCCGTTAATTCAAGAATCATAAGTTTTCATTTCTTAATATTTACATTTTTCGTACATTAATTAATAAGTTAAATATACATATTGCTATTTCCATGTCTCATTCATCGACTTGATTTCTTTAAAGCTAATAATTTGCATCAATATTGGGCGTGTATGCGCATGCACATACACTCAGGATTGTCATTTATTTATTTTATTTTCAGTACAATTTATCGTTGTGTCGTGTTTTAAAGATTTATATTAGACGATAATATAACTTTGTTCTAATTGATGTATTTGATTAGATTTGACGTAGTTCTTGTTTTTTTTTTTTTTTTTGTAATTATTATTAGAATTTGTCAGAACAACAACTAAAGTCTAAACAACTTTTGTCTAAAAAATTTCCTTTTAAAACTTACACGTTTTGAGACATTTGGATGAATAAATTAAAATGAGCTACCCTGTCGTGCATATAAAATACATATTAAGATATATTAAAATATAAATAGAACTCTGAATTTTGTAGCGATTTAAATATCATCTAAAGCGGACTTTACATATCAATAGATTATTAGAGTATATAATTGGATATAATATAAAGATAAAAATTAAATAATATATAGCAAAAAATTTGTTATGCTGCTTAAATGCTTTGTTTTCCTTTAAAAAGCACTTTTACTTTTCCTACATAATCCTATAAATGATTACATGACACATAAAATATTTTTTAATTACATTAGGTTTAATTAAAAATTTATAATGGATCTTCTCATTTAATTTAGAGCAAACAATTCTCCTTTGCACTTTCATGGTTATCATGTTAAGTGTTGTATCGTGTAGTGCACTCGGAAGATATATGTAAATGGAGAATAGCGGGAATGTTCTCATACTTCTTAGAGCACAATTTATTAAGATATACCGCATTTCTCTCTCGAAATATTTTCGAGTGTGTCTGAACTATAATTCTCCATTTCTCCATATTCGTGTTTCACATAGAATATAATACGCTTGTTCTGTGCACGAGGACGCAATACGCAGCAAGAGATTATGCTTGCCTTTTTCATCCTTAAATGTACTATGTGATATTATTGTGAAATACGAATGTTTTATTTGTACGCGTTCTGATGATAAATGATCATGCCAAAACACTTATGTTTATTATCAGAAATAATTTAAGATTTTATTAATAAAACTCTATTAAGAAAATCCTGATTAAATACATGGGAGTTAATGAATTTTAGTTTAACTATAATAGATTTATGAAAAAAATATATATAAGGAAAAATGTATCAAAAAGATGTTAAGACAATTATCGAAATTTATATATATTTTATATATTGTAAGAAAATGTTTTATTTAATACTTGAGACATTTTTCGTTTATGAAACTGTACACATACATTCTGTAACATGTTTTGATAAAGTTTGCTTTGACATGACGAGTTTTGACATATTCTAGTCTACTTTAGTATTTGTTAGTAAATATCGCCGCATTAGTATCATCCTCTGATGTAGATTTTACTATATTTGGGTATAATCTGATGCATTCTGGTAAATTAAGGAAGTTTCTGTTATCTACGTTGTGACTAATGAACTTTTTGTCTAATTAAAACTTTTATTTACCATGTCATATATTCTGCTTGGCGAATAATAACTCTTCTTTCTAGCGTGTTTGTACGCGTGACCTTTATTATAGTCAAAGAATTGCCAAAAAAACGAGCTTATTGGCGTGTTTCGCTGCCAAATGCACAATAAAATATGAGTTGAGCAGCTTACGTTGTTCGATGCAATCGTACATTGGTTTTGGCACTGAAAAATCCGCCATCGTGATCCGAATTTGAGACTCGTATAATATAAATCTTCATGTATGTAGCGATTTATTCTTAGCGATTTATTCTTCAAACGTTTCTATAAGTATATTGATGCTATCGATACTTTTCTCACATTTATTTTTATCTTTAATCGTTTGTAGCTATGCTTATTAGATAATTTTCATGATATCGTTAATCATTGTTAAGACTTATATAAATGGTTTTTTACATACGCACGCGTTTGTAGATATTATACTTATTTTATATCAAAAACTGAAGCTAAAAAACAAGTTAAATTTCATTGAGTTTATTTTTTTATGTCATAGATATACTGAAAAATATATTTTACCTTAATATTTATTTTGAAACTTGGTTATCATCAATAAACATAGAGATTATTTTTTTATTTTTATATCAATAAAATTTTTATTTATATCAGATTTTTTTTAACCGAGAAAGAGAGTTGCTGTATGTAAAAAAAAAAAAATGAAAACCGATCAGTATTCGAAAATAATTCTTGAGGTCAATTAATTTAGTTAGCTATAAACAGAATGCAAAATCAAAAATAAATTTTTTTATAGTATTTGAAATTTTTAAACTAGTTTTGAAATTATAAAAAAATTGATTCTTTCAAAATCAATCTTTTAAAATATCGGACAGATTTTTAGCAATTGTAAATTAAAAAAAAAAAAGAAAAGATACGAAAAGAAACGATTATTTATTTGATTTTGTAATTCGTCAAATCTGTTGCACCCTCGTGCAAAAAGAGCCTTCGATTATATTCATACGAGAGTAATCGACTTTGTTTAAAAATTGCATGTTTTATGATCGCGCTCGTTTCGGGAATATCTTTGAAGCTCCTTGCATATCCGACGCTGAGCAGATGCGATGGTAAAATGCAAAGATCGGTAACGATCCGAAGCGGCGAATATATATCGCGCGAGGATTGTCGGTTATAAAATCCTGTGCGTAAAATCAGTTTTGTTCAAACTATCTTGGCACCACGGGTTCCACGCTGCGCTTCAATTTCTTGCTTTTGTATGCACACCAGAATTGTGTCGTGGATTAACACATTAGCTGCGCAACAATGCTGTAGTTACAAAAGAAAATTTCTATGAGAATAATAGTGTCATATTGCTTAATGTATTACATCAATTTTTTTCATAAAAGTAGATATTTTTACATAATTTTAAGCTATGTGAAGTTAACAGAAAACTATAAAAATCTATAAATTTTTTGTAGCAATATATATAAGCGATGAAAATTAAAGAATTTACTTAGATTTTTATATATAATCAATATTATACAGAAAATAATGAATTTATATGAATAATTATTGAATGTAGAACAAGTTTTTCTTATATGTAATATTCTATTTTGAAAAAAAGTATGTAAAAATGTATTTTATAAAAATACATTTTAAATTAGTTAATCCGTAAATATATTAAATAAAAAAGTAGAAATAATAATTATCAATTTTTTTGCGTGACTTTGATATAATTGAAATTTTTACAAAATTTTTTAATAATATAAAATAAAATAACGAAATAATTGAAAAAAAAACAGAAAAATATGACTTTTTAAAGAGTTTTTCAGTTAAAGTATTGATTTTGAAAAAGAGAGAAAAAAACGGTGTCATTATTATTACTTATATGACTCGTGCATTATTTTCATATATTATGTAGAAAATGCTGACAGTGTTTAAATAGATTATATAGAAAGATAAATTACACAATGTATACGCAACGGTTATTCTGTGTTCACACATCAGTATCTAATATTGATCTCTTCGAGTAATGTTTGATTCAATTTTCTTTCAAATTTTCTCGTGTTAGAGCAGAATGTAGTGAAAATATGTTAACAATCGATCTTCCTGAAGATTTATGCTTTAATGTTTTGTGCAAATTGATTTTCAAGCAGAAAATTTATTGATCAGTTTTCTTTAGAGACATATATTCATTTTGATATAAAAATTTCAAACTCTTTTGCAATATTTATAAAGTTTAATAGAAAATGAATCTTAAGAAGTCTTGTTATTTTCTTTTGCATTATTGTGCGCTCTTTTCAATATGATTAATCGTCATATTGATTTTTTCGTCAATACCGATGAGTGATTGTTCTTTCATCTATTATCTGATACGAAAAAGTTTGTTATATAGAATCATGCGCACGATTTTGAAAGCGAAATATATTTAAATTTATTTAATTTATTTTTAAAATATATGTATATATATATATATATAAAATATTTTAAAATTAATATTTTTATTCTTTATTAAATCGCAATGAAAACGGAATGATAAAAATCATATAAAACGCGATAAACGTGCGGAGGAAGAAGAAAACAGGGAAAGAAACACAAATGTGAAAAGTCAAGGCTGCTTCTCGTCACGCACGAAAAAAATCTATACGAAAAGATCTTGGGACTCCCACACGTCTTACTGAAGATAAGAGAGCCCATTCCTTTTCATTAACTCGAAAATTGCGACTCGAATAGATGGAACTAGCTCTCTAATTAAGAGTCTGCAGCTTTGGATACAATGTGTTTCTAATGTATTAAAGCTGAAAGCAGCCTTTAATAGCAAGATTAATCATTTATGTACTAATATCTTAACAATTATGCATTAGAAATAGTTTAAAATTATTATTAATAATATACATGATAATATATGCGATTTAAAAAATATTTGTTTCTTTAAATGTCAGAGAAATAAAATAATTTAGCGGCTAAATTGTCAATTAAAAAATACGTTGATAAAGTAACATTAAATGCTTTTTAATTTTTTTTCACACTTACTATTATTACATACGTCACTTGTAATATTAATATTTTGATTTTGTATTTTAATATTTATTCATTTCATTTCCAGTTTTTTCCAAATATACTTTCCAATAATTTTAAACTTTTATATATGCTTTTTATATATGCTATAAAAAAATAATAAAAATATAAAATGAATAATTCATAAATTGTAATGGTAATGAAATTATTCGATTGATAATATAATATGAGAACATAATTCTGAAAGCTTTAAAGATGCTTGCTTACATGTTGCTATTTATTATGTTGCGAAGAAGGAGAGTATACATTTTATTTATCAATTTAATCATTATATTATTCATCGGTTATCAATTTCTCGCTCAACAATAGCGTTTTTACTACTGAAAAAGATGGATTGAAAATTATTAGGAATTTTTCGACATAACCGGTTAACGTTCGAGTCGTTAAATACGCGATGTTTTAAATTAAAAATAACATATATATATATATATATATATATATATATATATGTACAAATTATGCATATATACATGAAAATCTTCTTTTATAGAAGCATTTATATTCCAGCACTAAAAGTGTCAATAGAATTAGTAATTTTTGCGAGAAAGATATTTCAAGCTTAGTTAAGAGAATCAATGATTTGTAGTAAAATTTACAGTACAGAATTATATTAATATTTTTGTGTGCGATGTGTAATACAGAAAATATTAAAAAAAATATTATATACATATGTCCCTACATATGTACATACAGGGTGAGTCTAAACGTTCCGATCAGACTGAGATTTTATAGAAAATTTAATTCTGAACAAAAAATCTCACAAACATAGATCGAAAAATGCTTACTTAAAAAGTTAGCTCCAAAAAACTTCTGAAATCACGGTTATTTTATACATTTTTATAAATATCAGGGAAAATATACTTTCTAACTGAGAATTAAATTATCTTTCAAATGAGATCAAAATAATTGTAATACATTCCATAGGTTTTGAGATAACCAATTTTAAATGTACAAAAAAATGTTTTCTCGTCTGTCTGTTTATTGAAAACTGTTTGTTTAGAATTAAATTTTCTATAAAATTTCAAAATCTGGCCGGAATGTTTGGGTTTACCCTATGTACCTAAAATACATACAAGATACGCGTATATTTACATTAAAATATAAATAAAATTAAAAACGCAATTCTATTTTAAATTTCTTAAATTCTATCGCGCGCGAATTGTAAAAGCTTTATCTAGTGGTCATACAATTCACTTAATGATTAAATTACATCTTTCATGAGATGCCTTTTTTATTCGATCGTAGGATTAAAAGCATTCGATATCCTATCGATGAACAGGGTGTAAGAGATATTTTTACGATTATTTGTATTCTACACCTTGACCTTTTTCCTCAATGGAAAAGCGATTACGGCGCGGGAAGCTTACACAAAGCTCATCCTACCTTTCATGCAGATAATGTAGGTCCTTAAATCGTTTCAATTTCCTCTATTACAAGTTATAGGTTCCAGAATGCCGCACACACCTTCTACAGATCTCTTCCGCACATTGTTCTTCAAATTTGTGATTTAGATATGAGATAGATATAATCTGCACATTACATTATATGCACATATGTATACATATACATGTACACATACATATAAGTCAAAAACTTATATAATATTTCAAAATTAATTGACATTTTGTATGTGAAAGATAATTATTGTTTTCAATCATTATTTCGTACACTCATTGTCAGTATACAATTTGATCTACATATTTATAATCAAAAATTCCATAACTAGCTAAAAAGAGAAAAGGTTTATTCCAATTCACATATTCATCTATACATAAAACAATAATATTAATTTGTAAAATTCGATATTTTAATATCGTTTAATCACATAAATTATGAATAGATTCAAAAAATCTTTTATGTAAAAAGACGAAGTTGTCTGTTTCTTTATAATAGTTTTATTTTCTATTTAATTTATAGCTTTCGGAGAAAGTTTCTTCGTAGTCTTATAATTTATCTCCTAAAGGAACTTATATATATATATATATATATATATATATATATATATATATATATATCCTTGAGAATATATATTCCGAGATCCAAGCCTACTCCACTTCACCTTATGTTCTATGCTCGAATTTCACTAATTAGACAAATGTGTGACGTGCCCGCAGCTTCATTTACCATCACAAAAAGCTCCGAGCGCGTAATACTTGAAATTCCGATAGAACCGCGAAATGGAGAGAAGAGAATCGTGTACCTGGATATAGCTTCGTGAAAAATCGATCTTTTTGTTGCAATTTCGTGGATATATGATCGACGTGAAAATCACTTTTTATAACAAGTGTAAATCAATATCGATATTCCTCTTTTTAAAGTTTGAAATGCTTTTAAATATGAAGTTCAATATTATGTTACACATATATATTCTTTCACAGTTTTTTAAATATAAATCAGTACGCTTTTGTAACATAATATTTAGAAAAAAATATCAAACAAAAAAGACACTTCGATTTTGCGATATAAGAAATAAGTATTAACTTTGCTTTATTTTTTACGCTTTAAAGATATTTTGATTTATTAATATTCCTTATTTATTATATAAGAAAAATGTTAAATATTAATATTTAGAAAGTTGCTTTAGTTCATTTAAGAAAGTTGCTGCTAACAAGTCCGAGACTTGTTTTGTTTAAATATCACATAAAATGATAATAATTTTAAACTAAAGCAACTTTCTTAAATATTTAAATAGTTTAAATATCACATAAATAATTTAATTTTATATAAATAAAGATGATAAATACAAGAATTTCTTTAGAAAACTTTTAATAAAAAAATTAATAAAAAAACGTTTTAATAAATAATAGCTTTTTTAGCTCATTGGTATAATCCTTTTAAGTGAATTTAATTGGAATGCAACATGCACGTGTCTATTTTTATCTGATTATTTAATTTCTGCGTTGAGCACGCATAGAGCGCAGGAAAATTTTCTAATTGCTTAATAATGTGAAGTAAATTAAATGAGGATTAGCACAAACAGTTTATGCTTTTCTATGCATTTTTAGATGCTAGCCAAGGGAAATGAAATGGTATTGTAAATGTTATTTTTTTCTCGAAATCGGGATCACTATCTTTAGAAAATTAATTTTTTGTTCTTAAGCTGGAAATTTCTGTTCTGTTAATAACTGCAATATAGATTTTATGCTAATAAGAACGCGAATATTTTAATACTAAAAACACATTATATATACGACGGTCATATCGCTTTTCAGTTAACAATTAATAAACATTGTTATATATCTGTAAAAATGATACTTTATTTAATGCACAATGAACATATAATTTGGTTGTCCAATGAATACAACGCGAGTGCGATAATTTGCAAGAGATACGCATCTTATCTAATCTGCGTTATGACATGAGTTTTTAACAGATTGCAGATAGAAAGAACTTGACGCCTTATTTAAAACTCCTTATTAATCTGCGATAGAGGTGACAGAAGCTCCGCGAACGTATCCACTATGGTAGCGATAAATATTCCCCCCCGGCGACATTATTCTAAAGATATAAATTACGAGCGTGTTAGTGCTGGTGGCACACGGTCGTAGATAGAAGGAAGGTATAGGGACGACAAATGATAATACTTCACCTTGTACTTCTTCCGTATATCTATATTCAGCCTATCCGGCCGCTGTGTTCATCACTATTGATCCATTATGGAACGCGCGTTGAAAACCATTACGTGTTAGCTAAGGCTAATGGTGAGCGAAAAAAAAAAAAGGGAGAGGGGGGGGGCGGGGGTTCCTTATTTACGTTTATCGTGTGTGCCGAAGAGTGAAGGGCGCCGGGCGCGGCTCGTTCTTCCGTATCGTGCTATCGAAAAAATTTGATCTCACCGCGAAAGTTGCACCCACACACCCGACTTTACATAGATCAAGTTCGCGCGCGGAAGAACTTCTCTTCCCCTCTGTCTCTCTTTCTCTCTTGTGCCGTGTCGCCATTGATTAAACGTCAGTTGTTCGAGGGACACCCGACATAAATATCGAGATATCTCGAAATGTATCTGCACGGCGAAATATCCGGGATGTCTGTCTGATAAACGATGAATAATATTATATGGAAATGATGCAGGACCTACTGTAGTATTCATGATTGTCCGGATTTTTTTTTCTTATCTTCGCCGTCTCTTTTTGATCGGCGAAATCTTTTTTGAGAGCGCGATTTCTCTCTCGGCGAAATTAGAAGTATAACGCAAAGGCATTCTCTGCTGAAGTAGACTAACTGCGAGTTTCCTCGATATATTTATTAAGAAGTTTATTATATACTACTCAAGAAAATTAAAGGACCATTTTCTTTTTTTCTGTAGAAAAGGCAATTTTGAAGTGGCTGCAACTTTGTCACATATTGGATTGAGATCAATAAAAAAGCGGTTATAAAACTTGAAGTTTTTAGTTTCAGAATCTTTTAGTTGAATTCAATTCTTTTTATTTGTTACAAAATTACATTATGAAAAAGCGACATTCGTTGATTGACCAAGTTTCTTAAAGTTTGTCAAAGAATGCCGAAGAAAAAAAAATGTAGCACAATTTCGTTAACTGCATTTTAAAGCAGAGTTTTATCTTCCTTTTTTTTTGTGTTTTTTTTAATGAATGTCTTATGATTTCTTTTGCCGAGTTATTCACTGAAGTAAAATCGATGTATTGACTTTGAGCGTTAATAATTAGAAGTGAAAGAATTATTGCACAATGATTATTAAAAAAATAATTTAAAGAGAGAAGTCAGCATTTTAAAATGCACTAATTGTAGAGTTTATAAAAATGTTAGCGTTTTTTTCATTAATTTGCATTGATTTAAATGAAAAAGGATAAAAATGCAATTTTTACTTGATTTTAAAATAACAATTTTAACAATGAATATTGATTGAAAAGACAATTAATGCATTTTAAAAAGTACCGATTTTTCTTTTTAAACTTTTTTAATAATTATTGTGCGATAATTTTTTAACTAGTTATAAACGCTCAAAGTCAATAGATGGATTTTACTTTAGTTAATAACTCGGCGAAAAAAAATCGTAATACATTTATTAAAAAAGCAAATTAAAGATAAAATTTTGTTCTTTAAAATCCAGTCAACGAAATTCGTGCCACAATTATCTGTAGCATTCTGACAAACTTTTGATAAATTTATTTAATCGACGGATGTTGTTTATTCATAATGTAATGTTTTATAATAAATAAAAAGGATTGAATTGAATTAAAAAATTTTGAAAATAAAAACTTTAAACTTTTTTTATTGATCTCAATCCGATTAAATGCGACGAAGTTGCAGCTACTTCAAAATTGCTTTTTCCTATAAAAGAAAGAAAATGGATCTTTAATTTTTTTGCACAGTGTATGTACAACATTAAATTTTTTTGTATATCTGTATATATCTTTTTAATTGTAATATAACATATCTGTATTTTTCAAGTAAAAATCGAGCTTAACGAGCAAAACATCAGTGTTTGTTTATTCCGCGAAGATTAAAAATACACTCGAAGAAAAGTCGTGTATATGAGAATAAATATTTGCATGAGGATGCCGGTAATCGCACTAGTAGCTTTAATGGAACGATGTAAAATAGTGCCCGGATTAACTGCCGACGTGTTCTGACTTGGCAAATATCAAAGTTTTATTCAGATTATTCGGCCGTAAATCTCACGAACAACGTTCCGTTCCATTCGGAATCGTTGGCAGAAATCGTTTCAATTTGGAGCGGCCTTAATTTTCCATGCGGCAGTTATGTGGGAACGACGGGGCTCACGTCGTCTGTCAGGCACGATTATCATCGGACCCGACATTAACCCTTGTTTTCACGTATGCATATAGCCGATAACAAGATAATATAAAGAAGGTTTGCGATTCGATGAAGAAAGGTCAACTACGCGTATCTTTCGTAAAACTTCTACAATTATTCCTCTTTTAACAGCGCAATCTCACGTGACATCTTGGCATTCTGATAATCAAAATGTAGCCGCCATATAAGTAAAAAAATATTTAAAGTAGGAAATAAATGAGAACATGATGTTTTTTCTTAGAAGGAACAATGGAAGATTTTATATAATCTCATAGAAATTAGTCACAAAAAATCTGGAGGCTTGTAAGTTTTCATCTCTAATAATATCGAATAATACATATAAGAAAATTCCTTTATAAATTTATAATCCTTATAAGTTGAAAAGTATTATTTAAATTAATGTTGAAAGCTGACGAAAAGATATGAGAAGATATTTAAATTAAAAAGAAAAGGCAGTTTAAAATTAATTTAAGCACGCATAGGTGCACAGGTTAATGACAATTCTCGTATAATTTACCACGTTTTATTGAGATAACATGTCAACCTAATTACATAGTCTACGCTATACTTAAAACGCTGACGTGGAAACTTCGTGAACGAAGTTGCAAAGTGCATCATGTTTTTATATTAAAGCTCATTTCTAAACACACGAGCTATACAAATGACTGTGTACTTCCGATTTGTTTGGATTCTAAATTATGTGGTGAACAAGAGAGAACGCAATGGCAGTTTGTGCTTTCAGATTATATTGATCGGAACCGTTCAACGGACCATAATAATTATTCACTAACACACGTACACACAATAATTGTTTTATTAAGGATTTTTAAGGGTCATGGTTTATATGTATAATACTTAAGTCAATATATACACCGTCTATATAATTTTCTCCTTTCTTTACTTGTATCGGGACAAGTCGATAAAAATTATTTCTTAACCAACCTTTTCGGAATTTCTTTCTATTGATTAGAATAGTAAAAGAAAAATTTAATAGTATAATGATATTATACATAAATGATTATAATAAAAAAAGACATCATTAGAAAGTATTTTTATATGGTAGATTATATAAAATTTTTTGTTAAATAGAATAAATAAAGAAGAATATTTCGATAAATACAACATTTTAAAATAAGCAAATAATATTAAATAAACAAAAGCATTATTATTTATTGATAGATATATTTTTTCTATTGTAAATGTTTGAAATAAACAATAATGTGTTAAATACGAGAGAGATGTTTTAGAAGAAATATAAAGTAGATATATACAGCATTATTTCTTGTGAGAAGATTTTGATCAGGCTTCATCAGCGAAAATGCTAATTATTTTTTTAAATAATTAATTTTTGTCATAATATTTTAAATCATATAGTTATTTTATAATATTTGATAGTATCATCTAAATTAAAATCATATCGAAGTAAATTTTTGTACAATTGAATGAAGAAAAATATTGCATTTGCTTTGTCGTCTCTGAATTTATAAGTTTTTATTTAAAATTTTTTAATAATAAAAAACGAGAAAAAGAATTATTAGATATTTTTATTCAATGTATTCGCAGACTTTGTTGACACCTCTATTGATGTCGATTCTATTCTACGCCGTAAATAGGCGCCACGTGCTATAATTACGCATGCGGGAAATGTCAATTTATTTTAAAAATTTACGCAGCAGATTTCGATCTGTCATGAGAGAATAACTATTTTATTAAAATTAGAGTATCTGTATGTGTGTATGTGTGTGTTTAAATTATATTATCACAATATTTTGTTTACTATTTTTGGTTGCTTGCAAAATATCAGTGTTTTGCAACAAGTTCGTTAGTTGACCATAATTAAGTGATTGCTTCACGACTTCCGGCTCATCTGATGACGCACGAAAACTGATTTGCGTGCAGAGAATATACAATATAAGCCATGATTAATGCTGCATATTATATAAAGCTGCATATTAATCTGTATAATTAAGTTAAATGTATGTCTAAATATTCTGCGTAAATGATGATTATTAATCACAAAGCAGATGTTATAGCGATCATACGTATATTAATTTATATATGTCTATATAATTATTATATATTTTTCACACGTATACACGTGCACACATTTTTGGAAATTGACTTAAAAAAAAAAGAAAAATTGATTATGTTTATGCAAAATATGATCGGCTGCTTTTTGACATTTATATGATTTGTAGTTTTTTATTTTTTTTTATCAAATAAAACGCTATTTTTTGATAGTCACAAATGTCCCTAACGTTTTCAATGTTTATGCATGTTTGTGAATTATAGCACATATGTATATGTATGCCTATTCGCAGTGATGTGTGAAATCTAAATATTACAGTATGTTTACATCGCATTCTACGTCCGAGACTTATGTAGCCATATTTCATCTATTAATATTTCGACTTTTATAAATGTCGACTAATATTTGTATTAATGATTATGATAAATGTAAAGAGTTATGGAATGTTTTTTTATTTGTTTTAATAATTATCTTTGCGAAATAAAACTTTTTAAATTTTATTTAATATGAAATTCATATATTTGTATAATTAAGTCGACTGAATTTATCTTAATTATTAATTATTCTAATTATATTAACTAACTTTTTATTAATTAATATTACAATAATAACGACAAAAAAAGAACTTCTAGAGATAATATGATCCATTTGCACGATTAAGTATTAACGGTAAAATTTTCTTATTTGTTTTTAATGAGTAATATCTTTTTTTTTTTTAAATGCCTGATTTGTATATTAAGTAGTCTAAATTTAAGATAAAAATTTACAGTTTATATATTTTATATATTTTATTATAAGATTTAATATAAGATACATAAATTAAAAAATATTTTTTACACCCTTGAATGTAATGAAAATTTTATGTAGTATGTACATTATTATCCCTTATGTAGATAATCTATTTTTATAACTCGAACAAGCTAGTAGGGTTTATCAAACTATGTAGGTATATTTTTTATTTATTATTATTATATTTTTATATAAAGTATAACATTTAATTGTAGTACATAAATATTCAATATATAAAAATTTATTTCTTTTATCCACTCTTGTTTAACTTATACATATATTTCTTTTTTCGTGAAAAATTAATTAATAATACATCAATAATAACAATGAAAAAAGATTACTAAATGTAATCCATTTGCACGATTAAGTATTAACCGCAAAATTAATGTTCTTATCTGTTTTTAATAAAAAATAATTATCTTATTTTTAAGAAAATGCTGGCTTTGTATATTAAAAAATGTATTTAATTTTAATAATTTTATATTAAAAAATATTTGCGTATTAAATTATAGTACAATAAAAAATGAGATTTTTTTTGCAACGTTATACATCACGAATCATTAAACTCACCGCTTTTTTATAATCTGAGAAGAAAATCTATTTGATTCTATAACCGTGAATGCAGTCATTCATTAACGAGCACTTTACGGACGGTTTCACCGACTTTGGGTAATTTCCATTTCAGTTCAACCGATTCCCAGAGGCCTTCTTAGAACGAGAACAGAAGGAGATAAAGAGCAAGTTTAATTATGTTTGAAGTTGATCGACATTAAGATGGAATT
The DNA here is from genome assembly GCF_021464435.1 of Cataglyphis hispanica. Lineage (NCBI taxonomy): Eukaryota > Metazoa > Arthropoda > Insecta > Hymenoptera > Formicidae > Cataglyphis > Cataglyphis hispanica. The sequence goes on along the minus strand of NC_065955.1, from coordinate 6,007,294 downwards.
GATCGTTAATTATTTCTAGAGAATGATTATAGAGAAGTATTTTTTTTTTATTGATTTTTGTTTTAAAAACATTCTCTCTCTCTTTCTATTTATCTTATCTTTAATTATCTTCTGATAATCAAAACTCAAATTTGACTCTAAAAATAATTAATACTTTGCCATTATAAATTTAACAATAAAGATACAATTATTTTTCTATTATATTTAAATTTTTTCTTAGATGATTATTTTTTAAAACAATATATTTTTTGTACAATGATTTTTTTATTATGATGTTAGATGGCTTCGTGCTATTTAATTTTCATATTATATAATGTGTTCTATAGTAGTATCTATAACTTTGAATCGTAAAAAGACAACGCATTTAAAAAAAAATTTTAATTATTTATTTTTGAAAATTATAAAATTCTTTATATAATTTAATGAAATATTTTATATTTGTTTAATTTTTTCCAGATTTTTTACATATTTTTATATATAATTTTGTATTATTTATATCAATTTAATCTATATATAAATATATATATATATATGTATATATATTATATCGTTAAATAATGGTAATGAATCTGTTATACAATATATGTTCTTCAATATCAAATTAATTTTTAATCAAATATCAAATTTAATTATTTAATTTTGAAAAATATATACTATTAAATATTTAAATTTAATTAAATCTTGAAATATTAACATTTTATTAAATATTTTTCTAAGTATAATGGTCTACTTAAAGATAGAATTATACTTAAACAAATAGAATTATAGTGAAAAGTTACGAATATATAATTTTTTCCAACAATTTTAGATACAAGATAATAATTTCAAAATTTATAGTTCAACTTTGATAACAATTTAAAAAAAAATTAAGTTAAATTATATTAAATTAATTAAAATATATAATTTCGAATATTTTATAAAGAGATAAAAAAGAGCGAAAAACTTGAATTGTGAGTAAATTCGACGGGCTTCATTCATACTACAACTGTTTTCCTTGCTTATCAGAGGGAAATATGCCGAGACTAGGATCGATACTTTGATTTACACGTTTTGCTACAGCGCGACAATCGAATTTACGCGCAACCATTATGGATGGTAGATAATGCAGGTAACTTTAAGTAAGTAAAGCAGTCCGCTATAATAATCTCGCACCGACAGTTGTGTTCGCAATCGTTTGTCGAAGAGGGATAGATGGGGTTACGCCCTGCAAAACGACGCTTTCCTCAAACCATGAGTAAGTTAAATATGGCGCGCTTGACGCATGAATAGATCTTTAGATCTCGTTTTATTTACATAAATATAGTGATACAGTCCAATCATTTGATCGACGCATATGGACATAGCATTTGGGGAAGGCGCTACTTAATAAGTAAATAATTTATTTTATCAGAAATTATGTCATAAAATAAATAAATTCAGAGTGTTTATTCCTTGGGAAACCTGGAATTTTTTTATACCTGGAGAAATCAGAGAAGTCTTATGAAATTTTATTAGGGAATTAAAAAAAAATTTCTCTCTGATAATTTGGCTCTTATACTCTGTAAACAATAGACAAGCCAAGTTGTGAATTATGTTTAAAATATATTATAAATATATATCTATATTTGTTACATATTTGTTTATATATCTATCTTTATTTAATGTCTTAACAAAATATTGAATAGGTAGTATATTTTTTTTTATTTTAATTTTTAGGAATAAAAAATGAAAATATTATACAAGCTAAAAATTTTTATTTAAAAAAAAAACTAGTCAGTTTTTTTCAGTGCATTTGTAAATTTAGCACTTGGAACTTAAATGGCTTTTTGTTTTTCCTTTGTATGAGTGCATTAGAGACAGAACGTGTGCAATAAAAAAAAAAAAACTTATTTTAGGAAATTGCACCTTAAAAAATTTTAAAAATATTTTCTTTACCTGGAATTTTGAACAAAAATATCTGGAAGATCAGGAACTTTCCAGGGAACTTGTTTACAAGATTTGACAGTAGACATCCTGAAATTGCAAAAAGGCTGATACTTTGGAACGTGATTGTTATTATTTTGTTAGCTGGAAGTAAAAAGATAAATAGGTTGTAACATAATTGCACGTACATAATTTTTATGTGATGAAATAAGTAAATAAATAGAGATAATAAAAAGTTATTAGAAAAAATACTTCATAATATTAATTACTTACATGTTTCAGATCTGAATTATTTATCAGCGCGGTTTATCGATGAACGTAGGTGCAGAAATCGCGATGTGTGTGATATCTCAATCTAAAAGTTCTGCTTTAATATTCTGTTTTATTCCCTTCTTCCGCTGCGCATCTCAACGATAAATATATACGTGTTTTCCTGGACTCGAGCGGAAGAAAAAACTTGGCACGTGCGCTGTTCGACGCTGCAGGTACAATCTTATCGATCTGAAAAAGAATTGCTTATCCGGGCATATGACAAAATATATCTTTTACTTCCGGCAGAGTTTGTCGTATTTTCTCTTCTTTTAAATTATCATTTTACATGAATAAAATGCTATTATTGACACAATCAATAAATATATAAACTGTTTTGAAGCTGTGGATGCATAGATTGCTAATTTATAATTTTTTGAGGCAGTTTATAAATTAAAACGATATTTTTTGTCAGTTTGATTAAAGCTATTCGAATTACATTCATATAATTAAAGTATATTACATATATTTTGAGCTTATCTTCTTTCTTCTTTTTTGCTGTACTATGTATGGATCTTTTTTGTAACAATGTAACAGGTAGTGATTCGATTCAGCCATCAATGTGCCGAATTTAACCTCGGAAAATGTACTAATTAACTTAATTATAAAATGTAATTATAGATTACATTTGTACTAAATAATGATAATAATAACTGTATGAACGCAATTGCTTCACAGTTGAAATACCTATATTCATAGAATATAATGATAATTAACATAATAGTAATGTTTAATCAAAGTAAAATAATTGCTGATATTAATGAATTAGTCAATTTATATCAAATTTGCTTATATAGATCTGCATTTATTCATAATGGTGTTGTTTACCTAATTGTCACACAGTTCATATTCTTTTATTTATTCTATTTTAATATCATTGTTTTATATGATTATATATTGAATTTTATTAACGTTATACATAAAAAATTGGATAATTTGAAAATTAAAGTTTCGATTAAAAATTTTAGTAGCTGCACTTTAAAAATAAGTTTTTGTTTAAAATGATGTTTATGTATTACGTTATATTAATATTGATATTAATGCGACAATTATGAGATGTAATTAGATAATAAAAATAAGATCCGAATCCGATTTTTTACTGCAGATTTAAAAAAAAGATTGAAATTAAAATTGAATTTTTAATTTGAGAAGTAATATATGCAAGAAAAATTGGGTCTATAAAATTTATCGTGCAAGTTGGGACATTGAAAACTTTGCACGTCGAATCGCGAAATTGATATCTTCATATAATGGAACGAAACGCGTTCGAGAACGTTAACGATGCGAATTACAACTGTACAAGAATTTATCTTGCGTTTAGAACGCGAGTGTTGTCGCAATTTGTAGCGGTAGAACGGATAGGTGGAGCAATTTTCAATCGCGCCATTATTAGATCGAACAGCAATTTTTATCGGATAAAATATTGTTGTTACGATTTTTCACAATTTTTCGCGATTTACTTTACCGTCTGCAACACGTTGAGAAAGTCAAACGTACAATTATCAACGTAAAAAATTTACTCTCACTAGGAAGAAAATTATTTTCTCTTTGAGAAGGGATGTTGATATTTTACCTAAAAATTATATTGATGTTAGAAGAATTTATTTCATTTTATTTATTATTTTTTTTATTTTTCACTTTTATTTTATTTACCAGATAGTAACGATATTTGAAACGGAAATAGATATAAAATTTGTTTAAAAATTTATAATTTATTAAAAGAATAATTAAAATTATTTTTTGTGATTTTCATGAGCTTTGAATGTCTAAAATAACGTTCAAAACAAATTATTTCAATACTTAAAATTTATAGAAATCGAAAATTATTTTAAAAATTTTTGAGAAATAACGATTTGTTTTGGTGTTTTCGCTACAATTTATTAGATATTTTATTGAGTCATATATTTTTTTAATTTTTACATATATGACAGTGTAAAAAAATTGCATATATATATATATGTATATATATATATATATATATATATATATACACACACTCTTGTTCTTCTTAAAAATAATAAATCTAATATCTAATAATTTAAAAATAATATGAGAAATATGTAATAAATTTTTCTATAAAATATCGAAGCAAAATAATTATTTTCCAACTTCGATTAAAACTTCGATATACAATATTTTAATAACCAAGTTCTTTAAATTAAAGTTTTGTTAAAGAAGAATTTGTTTTTTGAGTTGAACAACAAATAATTTTCCGTTGTTTATTTACTCCTAACGCTAAAACTAATGAAGAAAGCCTCTTGTTTATTGAGGTTTAAAAACGCGAAATTTTACATTATTGCTACGAGAAAAAATCAAGATAAATTATCGTAGGAGATAATGGTGTTTGTTAGAATTCCGAGACGCATCGTGGAAAAGCCGCGGTGCGCGCAGGTGTGCATATCTGTCGCGATGATGCGCGAGTTCGGGGTAAAGAGAAAAGCGGCTTACGTTTCCATTTCGACGAGATTACCATGACTGTTGGCTCCTCCTCCGAGGATTTTTCCTCCGCGTCTCTTTTCGCCCTCTCGTCTCGCGTCACCCTCCACCGCTTTCTTCTCGCGGTGGCGATCTTCGTTCTGCCCGCATTGCGTCGCGGCGCTGCCCTCACGTCACGACGCCGGCGCTCTGTCGATCCCTAAGCCTCTTCGTGTTCCCCGTCTCCTTCTCTTACCCGTCTCTCTCCGTGAGCTTCCGGCGGTCGCCTCTGCACAACCTTTCGACCTCGACAATGATGATCACACATTCCTTTACCGCCAATACATCCCTCCTACATGACATTACCAGCTTTCCGAAACAAACTTTTCGCACAATTAGAACAGAATTACATTTAATTTGTCAGATTAGTTAAGTTCTTGATTGATTCGATCGATTCCACAATTTTGGGGAGGAATTGAGGAAAATTTTAATTATTTAATTTGTTTTCTAATGATCTTGGGAAGATTGATTTATCATTGTTGAATTTGGGATAGCAATTTCTTTATGAGGATTTTTAAATAATTAAAAATAATTATATGTTTTAGAAAAAAGTATACTAAAAAAAAAAGACGAAGAATAACTATTGTAACTATTGTAACTATTATAACTACTTGTCTAATTATGCAAAACAGATTTTATATTAAATATAATCGATAATTTCGATATACATGAACAATATAAAAAAATAATCAATTGCTTGTATTTAAAAAATAATAATTAATCACAATTATAATTACATATTGAGGAAGAGATTAAATTTAGTTATCAAAAATAAAATACAAAATTTAGATTTTTATTTGTTTTTCTAATTTAATTGTGATTTTAAAAATTTAATATTGTTAAAATGTCCGCAACTAAGAGAAAGATTAAAAAGGACTTTATATATAGAATAAAGCAGAGTAATAATTGTCTATATATATATATCGCATTTATATTTGTAGAAAGTCGATAAGTTCATTCTCGAATATACATATATATGCTGTTGCCAACTATGGTTCCTCTCTTTAATCTTCAATTTTCAAGATAATGCTGTAGCTATCGACATTCTTCATCTTGTTTTTATCCTTTCTCTAGTTAATGAAATTGCGTTTGCTCATAACTTAAAGTAGCTCCGATAATTTACTTGCGTCCATTCTCGCGTTTATACATACATTCCCTTAAATTATCTTTTTATGTTTTTTTTTTTTTTTCCTAGATTTTTAATTCTTTGATAAATACAATATGATATTGATAAGTAATAAATTATATTCAAAATATTTTTTTTATCATAACTTTTTGTCGCACAAAAATATGTAAGATGAAAAAAATATCTGTCATTTCTAATTTTAGCATTTAAAAAGAAAGAACTCTCTACTCTCTAACACTCTTTTACGCTTTGAAAAACCATAGCTTGTATCTTTTTTAAATCCCTTGTATGTCCCACATTGTACAAGAAACAACTATATGCCTCTAAAGAAGAGTATAATATGATACTCGTTAAAACTTTTGAATGAAAAGGACGGCTCTCGTTAATGCTTATGTGTGCGCAAATTCTTGTAATGATGTTATCCCAACAAAATTCTTCAAAAGCATGATTCACATAAAGCTATTTTCATTACTTGTATTAAGACTCGAATTCAGAAATGACGGTCAAATCAACCTATTTCTTTGATTATTTTAATATTGACGAATTTATTAATCATTAGCAAACATATAATATAGGGAAAAAGGGAGATGCTAGAGATTCCTGCTTTACAGACATATTTAGTACTACGGAGAATTGGTATTTGTATATGACAAAAATGGAAAAACGAAATTATAAATTATCATAATTGCTCCGCTGTCGCTCGATATCTTTCCAGTTTTTTTTTCTCTTCGTTTTATTTGTGTGTGTATTTTATCGATTTTTTTATGATACTCGCACGAGACTCACTCGCAGAAACACGATTAATTAATTGTGCGCGTACAGAATACGACAATTGCGCTGTACTTTGCACAGTAATTCCGAGAACGCGAAAATCACAATTACACAAAATTTTTTCGACATTAGAAAATCGTAACGGCCGAAATGCGACTGCGACAAGCATTAGGATTAAAAGTTGCAATAAACGATTATTACAATTAGCTATTATCAATTTGCTTTATTAATTCACGCAATTATCGCGTCTTACAATACTATCTTTATAATGAATAGTATACGCATCACATATTTTATAGCAATTTTACTATCTTTCATTTTATAACATTTTAAAATTCAATCAGATAAATATATACATTAAAATTAATTACACGATTTGCTAATTTTGTGTGTGTGTGTGTGTGTGTGGGAGGGGGAGGGACATAACGATCATCGGGAATAATTGCGTTTAGCATTTTATAATATTTATCGCGATTATATTATAGTTTGAAAGATATTACAACGATACACAAAGCGGTTCAATTTCGAGCCTCGTCGCACGAATGACAACAAAATCACTATAAGTAAAACAGTAAACAACAGCGTGCTGACGTCACAAAAATTTGGCGATGTATGTTGAATGTTTATGTTTAGTGATCTTGTTAACATTCGCGTGGCGAGTGTCGAACGAGTATAAAGCAAAGGTGTTCCGTGTCATGGTATTACCTTACGAAGTATAATCGCGATAAGTATCGGGAGAATACGAAACGCGACGATTAGTGATTATCTGCGATTTTACAAGTGTTGAGTGGATCATAGTTTCGTAAGTAAAACTGCATAAAAAAAAACATATCACCGATTTATTTATCGCCACTTAAATATGTTGTAGGGGAGGTTCTTCTGAATAATTTCGCGCTAGAAACAAGTGGGGGACGGCATTGGTTTAAAAGTTATAATAAATTGAAGTTTGACATAAAGTACGTGTAGGTTGTAATAATCTCATATTTTTCGATTGAATAAGACTGTTTATAACGTTTACGCGTGAGCAGGGGAGCGGAATCTCTTTCCCTGCATTCCTATCTCAAAAATATTTTAATTTAACCCAAATCTATTTTCAGTTTTAAAAATAAAGTTGGATTAAATGTTTTTTTTTGGGGGCGAGGATGCAGGGGGAGGGATAGAGCCCCCGTCCCACTCACGCATTCAATAAATAATATTTTTTAAAACAAGACTCAGAAATTCGTGTAGTGTCGTATGTTGGAAGCTGTTAACGAACTGCGAGAAGTGAAACCGATTATTGACAAAATGACTCATGACCGTGTATCTATCCTGTAAATATAAATAAAAACTTTTTCCACGTCTACTCTACAACAAAAAAACATTGGAACTGTGAAATTTTAATTTATTACATCTATTATATCTCCTAAACGAATGCCGTTCCCTTCACTTCTTTTTTGCGGGAAATTACTTAAAAGAACCTTCCTGTAACATATTTAAATAGCGATAAAATCAGTGTTACCTTTTATGCAATTTTACCGTTTCGTGTAATCATAATTATCGCGTTCTCTTGTCGCAGTTTAAAATAAAAAAGTGCGTGTCAAAACCGATTAATATCAAGAATGCTGTATAAAGTATCGTGCGATCATCATATTTTAATGATTACTTGCGCGCGATCGTAATTAATGTTTTCACGAGTTTGAGTGTCGTGTGAGTGCAATGAAGAAACAAGAGAGGAAAGAAAAGTTCGGAAAGGCATTGGGTGATGGCGGATCAACTACAAGGTGTGTGATTTATAATTTTATTAATTTATTATTTGTTATTTGCAAATTTATGCAAGATGTTTCACTTATCTTTGCGGTTTATTAATTATTATACATATATATCGATTAGATATTAAAAAAAATACATTAATAATTAATAAGATATAATAATTACTAATAATTAAAATACTTAAAATAATTATATAATCTTATTATTTAATTATAATTATAAAATATATAAGTAATTATAAGATATAATAATAATTATAATTAAAGGATATAATAATAAATATTATATCGATTAAATATTAAAATATTGAAAAGCAATGAGAGGTTTTAGCAACTTTTTTATATAATGGAAGAGCGCAATTTATTATATATGTTCGTATGCATAACTATAATCTCTAATCCGTACTTTATTAGTGTGATCGGATAATCTTAAGATTTAATTAAATTGAACGATATCGCGATATAGGAGAATATATAGAGGCTGCATCATTTCATAGTATCTGAACAATGCATCGAATTGTTGGAGATTTGTACATACTTCGATCAATAGCAATAAATGCTTCTTGAGAATTTCATCGAAAAGTTAGCCGGATAATACTAAGCGTTTATCTTTTGAACGATCCGTCCAGAATAATTAAGTTGATAAGTCCTCGAATAGATATCTCGATAAATGTTATATCTTCTTTGATCTCTACGATTTTTCTCGTTCGGTGCGCATCGGAGAGATATTTTCTTTCATGTTATTAATGCAGAAGCACGTTCATAAAAGCAAATGCTGAAGTTTACGCCGATATAACGATCCATGATTATTGGATAGTAAGTAAACATTTACTTACGGATGGAAGGAAGGAGTTATTATCTTCTATAACTTAGAGTCTAAATTATTTATCTTAAAATATATTACTGTTGCTTCGATTATATGATCTTGAAATATTTGGATTATTCTGCTAGAGTTTTTAGATAAATAAAAGTATTGTATTTATTTATAAACAATATATAAATATACACACACATAAATATAGAATAAAGACAGAAAAAAATAAAACAACATTTTTATTAATAATTTTAGTGTATGTAGAATTTTTTAATAGATAAAGGAATAATTATATTAGCAATAATACAAATTCTTAGAATTCTTGCGCGCGCTCTGTGATATGATATTTAAATAGGTTTTTAAAATTAACATTTTTTTTTTATTTCGATCTGCTTTAAACATGTCATGAAATAATGCGCGTCGAACTTTTTATATGTATCGATATTTTTGTATGAGAATATTTTTTTAATAATATTAAAATAAATTTTTAAATATGTATACATATTGAAATGTGCTTCTTTGTATACGAATATTTTTATGCTAAAGATATTGAAAATGATAGATAAATCCAATTTTCTGCCAAATGGTTTTCCCCATCAATATTACAAATCGACGAAGTTTTAAAACTTCGATATCTAAAGATATCAAAGCATATTTTAGATATTAAAGTTTTTATAAAATATATCGAAGAAAATAAAAGTTGATAATATTTTTGTATCTCTTTTACAGAATTTTATAAATTAAAAACATAGATTCATGTAAAATATTCTTTCTATATTTAATGATATCAAAGTTTTTATAAAACATATTGAAGAAAATAAAAGTCGAATATTTTTATATCTCTAGTTAGAATTTTATAAATTAATTATAAATTAAAAACATATATTTATATAAAATTATTAAATTGAAATTATTAAAATATTGCACAATATTAAAGACATATATTAGTAATATGAAAAAAATTAATTGCATAGACAGAATAATACAGTAATAAAGTAGAAAGTATCTTGTAATTCAAAAATTTTCTTTTTTGCTTGTTTTTGTTGTCTATATATTATAGATATAGATTATTTTGAATTTGTCTTACATTTCAAATTTATTCATAATATTATTGCACAGAGCAATGTTAATGTTCGCTTAACGATGGATGTAGAGAATATGTTGCGTTTTCCTTTACTCTCATCAGTTTCACGAAACATTTTGTTGAGGTGGCGACCCACGGTTTATCCGTCGTGAAATCATTAATCATCCGACCGCGCATACTTTCTTAAATGTAGGGTAAGTGTGCGATGTTATAACATGTTTTTTTTTTTGGCGACAAATAACGGTGCATACGGAGACTACATAAAATCGGCGTTATTGTATAGAAAAAAAAATATGATTCGCTTACAAAGCTAATTATGCTTGTGATTTTTTTGCACAAAATTTACATAACTTGAATTGCTAGATTTTGCGGTTAATTTAACATCTAATAAACGCGATATAATTCTTTCACGTTCAAAAAATATCCACCGACTCTTAATATAATTTATAATTTGCATTAATTTCGCATAATTCGATAAATTAACTCGCACATCCGTGCTTATACGTTTAGAAAATGCAATTACATTTGTAATTAATGTACAGCAAATACAATTAATTTATTGTTTTCTTTAATAAAAGGTGTTTCATTAATATATTGCTAATTAATTAATTGCTATTGTAAATGGAAACTATTAGTAAAATAGATATTATTTGTCGGAGGAGATATTTTATGAATGATTACCATATCGTAATAGCATATGAATTGTATAAGAATAATAATAAGTATAACTCTTTAGGAAGGAGTATATGTTTATATGAAAGATCCCTCTTAATTTTCGTCAAAGAATGCTTTCCTAAATTAGTACCTTATCTTGTATAAATTATGATATCAGGGAAACAATTTTGAATATATAATTATTTTACCCGCCATACTTTTGAATTTAGTGCTTTAAAAGATTATTTGTATTGTAATATCGGTATTTCAGTTATTTTCATTTAATATGCTTAATTTATAATATAAAATACAAGCAATTTTATTAATAAAATTGGATTATCATTATTGCTTTATTTACAATACCTTTGTAGAATGAATTCGAGAGATGTTTCACTTCAAATATATTTTCACATCCAGATTAAATAATTAGCTTACAATTAGCTTGTAATGTGCAAAAATTAAGTATGCATCAATAAAAAATACAATAAATTGTTGAGTAATATTATAATCAAATATAACATTTTATTTTTAATGAAATATATAGAAGGATAGAATTTCTGATGTTATATTTTTTTTATTTTGTATATGTTTTTATGTTAATTTTTTAAATATTTTACCTATACTTTATTTTTGCGAATATTTTATTGTATTTATTTTCGCAAAGCTTTTTTTTCATTTATATAATTTTTAGTGAGAAATTAGTAAGTAAGAAATTAAAGAATTAAATTTAGCAATGAACAAATTGATGAAAATTTATGTTTATCTTGCACAAAGTTCGCGTAAATTTGATTCGGATCCTGTCGTAGAAATGTCCTGTTTCATATTTAACAGATCCGATTGCAGGAAATGGATCGCTTACAAGCGCGTGATATTTGCTGACGTACCTGACATAGCCGAGCAATTTATTTTCTTGATGCGCGCAATCGAATGGTGGCGTATTTCCTGCTCTTGACGCGTTTATATCGGTAGAAAAATCGAATAAGAAGGTCGATGCAGCTCTCGCAATAAATCCCAAACCGCAATGGGACACTCTCTTCTAACGGGGATTTATTTTTACGGCAATTTACTTGATTCCATGTGCGTATGATTCCCACGTCGTCTCGGTTACGGCCGTAATTAGGGCTCCTCGTTTGACGCTGCACTCAATTACGAGGCGACGTTTCTCCCTCATCTTCTCAACACTCTCTATCGCTCTCGGATATAAAAATAACGCGATTTCGTCTTGCTTCGCGCGTAAACACGAAGTGATCTTCACCTAAATCAATTATGATTTGAGATAGTTAATTCACATAATTGTGGAAACAAAATCGGAAAATTGAATTAGTCTCTGCTCTAGCAAAGAAGTCTTTTTTTTACAATAACGAATATAGAAAAATTTATAAACCAAACATATGATTTTAAAAAAATAAAATTTGTAGTTTTGGGCATGACGCATTGAAAAGTGGATATTTTTTTTCGTCCGTTGCATCAATTTTTGTTTGTTGCAAAATTTTATTTTTTACGATTTATAGTTTTATTTAAAGACTTGTGATAAAATACTTTTTTAGCAAAATAAAATTGTAACAAAATAATAGTATTAATAAAATTTTATTTTATTTTATTTTATTAGCACATTAATAACATAATATTTTTTATGTAGATTGTGTTTTTTATTTTTATTTTATTTATGTTTTTAATTATTGCAAACTTTTATATGGTAAATCTATTACGGAGTCTACGTTTTTATTGTATTGTGATTAATTTGTTCATGTATTAAATTTTAATACTATAAATCCATATCATGATAAAAACGATTGAAAATTGGTCAAATATATGAAACGATAAAAATAATTTCTATCAGAAATTGATACAAAATGTATATAAATAATTAAAAAATATATATTGTAGTGTTTTATCTTTGTTATTACAATTTATTTCACTTTAATAAAATATTAGCGTGTAAATAAGGAAATGTTAGAATTTATAATCTTGCATTCGTGATAATCAAGGATTGATTTTGACATGTAATAAGAATTTCAGTCTCTTAGTATTGACTCATAAAATTTACGACTGATTCGACGTATCTGAAAATTAGCGAATTACTTGTTTTCGACAAATTTTGGCATCGAGTCCAGAATAAAATGACCGAAATGTCCGCTCTACGAGCGGACGCTTTAGCGTGTCGGGCTGCCTAGGGTGACACGATCTAAAATCTGATCCGAATGGGCGCCTTTAAAAACGTGTTTTTCAGCCGGATTTTTCGGGGCGCGCCTTTCGCGCCTTTCGCGGCCGGACAAAATTAAGTGCATCAATCCCTCACGCGAATTTCGCTCGCGTAACTTTTACGGAGTGACGTAACAATAAGTACGAGTCGACTGTTTATATCGGTGGACCGATCTTCGAGATCCCAAGGACTTCGAGAATCCCGGCACGCCGAGATTCTCGGCGATTAACATATAAATGAAGGAATTTAAATCCAATAAAGCCTCCGCTCTAGCAATTTCATCTTCTTTAGCAAAATTTGGAACGCGTGACGTGTATCTAAATTGTTATAATAATATTGGCTCCTGTCTCGTACTGATCCGATTATTATTAACATATAGGAAGATTGTTGCCGAAATATTTTGATATTATCCTTTTTATAAATATAAATATAAATACCAATATTAAAAATATTTATGTAGTATCTTGTGCCAAAAGAAATAGATTATTACATACAATAATAAGATACGATTTATAAATTTTGATCAGTCGTGAGAAAATATATTTTTAATATATGCATCAAATATATTTTAATCACTGCATAAAAGGGAAATAAAAATAAATAAATGAGAAATATAATAATTGTAAAATACATGTATTTATGGTTTTTATTGTATTATCTTTCACGTCTATTATATGGCAAATTTATTCGCGGAATTGCAAATGTGTATGTCCAAATGGTTAGCAGCGCTACAAACATATGCTAACGTCGCATTTGCATTCTTGCCTTCTTCCGTTCTCATACTTTATGTATTTTGTTCTTGATAAAATAATAATATAAAGCGATACGATAACATTGTTATGGTTTATTAATTATGATTTTTTAATTATATTACTAATATTATTATGGTTATATATTAATCATATTATGGATTGGCAACAAATACAGTCTTAAAAAACTACTAATTATGAATCCAAAAGTTTGGAAAAGAATATTAAATTGAAATAAATAATTATTTTTTGAGAAAGTTATTTATTGAAATAATTTCACTTTTTTCTTTTTCTTTCTTCTCTCCATTCCTCTCCTCCTTCCTTCTCCTCTCTTCTCTCTCTCTCCGTCTCCCTCTCTCTCTCTCTCTCTCTCTCTTTATTTTTTAAAATCTTTTTTTTCCCTCTCTCGCTTTTTTCCCCTCCTTCTCTCCCTTTCTTTCTTTTTTTCTTCCTTTTTCTCTCTTCCCTTATCTCTTTATCTCTCTCCCTCCCTCTCCCTCCTCCCTCTCTCTCACCTGCCTTTCCTCGTGTCTCTCCATCTAGTTTCAAACCTATTTAACATAGAGAGTCACAGTTGTACATAGTTTGACTCTAAATCCAGATTCAAGCCGGATCTAACCCGAAACTATGGAGACCAGCACTAACTTGTCTTCTAGGTGTTCCTGCGAGGACACTGCATTACCATTTAACACGTAGAAATTGCGTTGCATTTCTATGCGGTTAATGTAAGCTTCTTAAAAGCAAGTAATACAATTAATGCAACTTCGAAAATGATTGGATTACAATAAGAAAGCTTGTTACTGATTGAATGATTTAAATAATTATATAAATGTACGAATTAATAAAATTACTCGTGATAAAATTAAATTATATTTTTTTCTTTTTCTCGTGCATTTGCGCGCGAAAAGTATTAAATAATAGTATCGAAAGCAATTTGGAGAAAAAAAATTATATACCACGAAGGATTAAGTGTAACGCGCTTATAATTGTATTTAATTGCTTAATTAAACGTGAAAATGTTAAAAATTTGGTTTGTGAATGCAAGAACATGAAAATTCTGCAGTTATTATATTAAAAATTTTATATTTGCAAAGAATATTTATATTATTTTTTCATGTTATATGTTATTTCTCACGAAAATAGAAGAGTACCCAGTCTAATTTGTCGATTTTACTTTTTTTACTTACTGTCTTTTTTACAATATTGAGAATTATATGCAAAAGAGCATAATTTTTTTTTTCCCAAATATAATAAATATATATACGACTTGATTATTATAGTTTTTATTTTATACTCAATGAACTTTGCTTCGAAAATTAGAACGAGATTAGGCGTACTAAAGATAGCGAGCTAACTTTCGCATGGAATTCTCGCAACTTTCTCTCTTGCTTCCTCTCGGATTAGGATGATATATCGATGAGAAATTTAGCAATAATATCGGATGAGTCGAGGTTCGAGTTCGAGCAAATTAATTCTATGTGTCAAGTAATAATTTTGGAGGTGGAATTTAACACCGTACTATTTAACAGCGTACGGAGCGAAATAGAATTTGTAGGGTTGATTAGTCCTGAATCTTGAAATAAATTATCTATCGTTATTGATTAACTAATTATCGAGGAGCGAAAAGACAATTTGTCATTGGCCCCGTTCATCCGTCTTGCTCCATCATCGAAATCGAGTTCGAAGTTTAATTAACGAAGCTAATTTAAACTTGACCAAATTTGCTATTAGCATCCTCGAATGGTGAATATATAATCTTTATAATTCATTACGTAGTATTCTTGCTTATCGTGCAATTAATTCTTGAAAGTTTATTATTTTCATCGAAATTTCGGTTAATTATAATCTTTTCTCCTTGTTATTTAAATTTCAAAGTTCTATCAAAATAAACTGCATTTCAATACGAAAAAAATATATTTTTGCTATACGTTAATGTAACTAATAAAAATTTAATGTACTAAAATCTCTTCTAATTATTAATGAAATTTTAAAAATATATATTAGTATAATAATATAAAAATAATATTGAAATGATTACAATAATTTTTATTTTAGATTCATTATTATATTTTGAACCGTGTAATATTTGAAGCTATTTTTATATTGAAATATTTTCAATACATAAACGTATAGACCACCCCTCACTCCATGTATACCATCCGAGCAATGTACTTAAAGGACAATAGGTTTTATAAGAACGGAAGATTTGATCACGTTAGCACAAAAATGATATTTGTAATGAACTATTCGTTGCAAGATTCGTTTCTGCAAAGTTCTTACAGTTACTAAATTTTGTTACTCGTCTTAGGTATGGCAGCGAAAGGGTCGATAAAACCGTGACGAGTAATTCTGCTTGAACTTTAATTATTCGTATAAAGCTCGTCGAGAGTGCTCGTTCTCGTTTTACGATCCGGAGCGATGGAAAAATGACAAAGGGAAAACGAATTCGAAGCGCGATTGCGCGGAGACCGAAGCGAATTTCTTTATCCGCACCTCGGAAACATATTTTGTATTATAGATACGCGAGATACTTACGTCAGGCTTTCGTCGGCATAAACTGTCGACTCGGTTCATGAACAAGTTGAATTGAACAGAATAAAAGAAGCCGCGATATCCGCTTATCAGTCTTCTGTTAAATCGTTATTTGCATAAAATTTACTAAAGCTGCGCGAGACATCTTGAGAAATGCAACGCACACAAATTACGATGAAAAGAATAAAATAAAAGAGGAAAAAAAGATAAAACAAAGCTGTAAATTTCGAAATCATTTTGTACATTTCCTTTTTAGGCACGTAATTTAGAATCATTGTAAAAATAAAAAAATGTAAGATATTCAAAAATATTGTAAATATGAAATATTTACAAATCGAATGATTTTTAGAAATCTTCGAAAATTGGTCACTAACATTAATTATCTGATAAATCACATTCGTCTAACATTGCAATAATCGCAAGCGATGTTTTTAACAATTTAAGATACCAATGAATATCGCTATAAACTATGGAATATGTTTGTAGTTGAACGAACTTTAATACGTAAGTAAGTGACTACTGGAAATTCTCATGAAATGGAGCGTTGAGAGAGGCGAGTAGTAATCGATGACACAAGTCAGCCGGTGCGCGCGACACAAAGGCTGCTTCCCTTCGGCCGCGATCACCGACGTTCCTAACGCATTTCTCAGAGAGTTCCATTTGCCAGACCGCGATTTATAGAGGGTCGCCGAGCTTTGGACAAGCGTGCGGTTGAGGGAAACGGGAGACCTGTTGGTTGGTTATCGTTACATCGTAGAATCTTCAAATTTCCTGACTCTGTCGCAGGATCTTCCGCTTTTAAGATAGTTATATAAGCGTATTTCTTCGCGCGATTGCCAGAGTTTCCATCTACCGATATTTTTAATTATATATTTTTCTTTGGAAGATTAATTAAGTAAAGTTAATTTATTAATAGATAATATGAATTAAGAGAAATATATTAAGAAAGCGTGCTCTATTTGTTTTATTTTGCGTATAACTTTATTTTGTGATATTTTAATTTCTTTTTATAATCCGGATTTATTTATTTGATTTTTCAAACAGTAAACCTAAGAAATGTTTTTTTTTTTTTTTTAATTTTGACAGTTTTTTGCTAATACAGTCAAAATATCCTTAATTAATTTTTTAAAGCTGAAATGATACTTTTAATAATAATAATAATAATAATAAAGAAAATTTATATTATTCAATTATATAAATAATCATGCTTTTGGATTACAAAACATTTTTATTTTTATGATTAAATTTGTTTCTTCAAATTTGTTAGATTATATACAGTTACAAGCATTGTTAGTATTTATCTGTATTGATATTAATTTAATCCAATTAGTTATCGCTTGGTACTCTGTTATTTTTTTGTTATTATTCTGCTAACGTTAGAGAAAAAAAAAGGAATTTACGAACTTTATTTAACAAGTATTGCAGATCGATACAAACGCACTCATATGTGGCAGCGATCATCGTATGTATCAAGAATAAATATTTACCAAATGACATATTGCCTCTGGCCATTACTTCCTAATGCTGGCAATAATTATTGCCACTACGCCGTATAATTGGCACACGTTGGACTTAATAGTATCAGTGTTTGCACATAGAGGTATAGATAAAGTATGCACAACATTCTCCATCGTGAAAAGCTCAAGCAATAATTTTATCTCGACCATTTTAGATTATTCGAGAAAGAGAATTGTGTGGAAAGCAAGAAAATAATCGAAGAGTTTTTTTTGCACAGCATATATATATATATATATATATATATATATATATATATATATATATCCGAACAAATTTTTCTTTAAATTTTCAATTACATTTTTGCAAATTTTAAACACAGAATGTGTAAGCTTACGCATTGTGAGCTGAAACAATTCATTCTGTAAAGATAAAATTAACGTTACATTTTGGAGAATATTGTTTTCATTTATTGATGTATGAACATATGAAATACAACGTAAACAATGGGCAGTAACGTGCTTGAATATTGTCATTTCATATTCAGTTTTTTTCATGGCGGCGTGATCAGCGAAATTGTTTTTTATGCCATCAAAATACTTCAGAGATATTGATATTCTATACTGAAGTGTAGGAAAAAATTAACGTTTTTTTGGAGAGACACTAAATTCCATTTTTAACTCTTGTCTGATTAAAAACAAAATATTTGAAATATATTCATTAAAGATTTATTATCACAAATAATATTTAATCTTACCGTTTTACATTTAAAACTTAAATATTGATTCAGAATAGAATTTAAATTTTAATATGCTTTAACTGAATATATACTTTTGAGAATTTTAATTGTATTCGGATTCGTCTCATTTAAATCTAAAATACTACATTCATTGAGACACAAACATACAGAAATCACTTTTGATGGCGTAAGAAAGTTAAGTTCTGTCAGATCGATAAACTGAAGGAACGGTAACATAAGCATTGTACATTTAGTAGAATTCGATTCTCTTTCTCGCGGTAAGAACATAAAGATGTCGGAGCGCGTATCCATCCTAAAGTATTGGGTCTTTCTTCTCTTACACAAAGGAAAAATAATGAGCCCGCTGTGGGTGCGGCTTGTGAAATTACAGAGATTATTGCGAAACCGAAGCGTGGGGTGAACTGCACAAAAAGGCGAAATGGAATTCAGGTTTTTAAATAACTGGAAAACACGAGTGCTCGTGCTAGAAAGCGGTATAATGGATGAGGTTTTAAGTGAATTTATTCCTTCATCACGACGCTCGGGCATCTACTCATTCATCGTACACACGTCATAGTAGTTGCTCCTGCGCATATAAAAGCGGACTTATCATTTTTTAGTACGAACTTTTGCCGCACGTGTTAACCAATAATCTTTTATATTATAGGAAGGAGAATTATAAGAAAGCGCGCACGTATATTAATTTGTAATAAATCATAAAATATATATATCGTAGCCAGATTACATAAGCCGTCATCTCATAAAACCTCATTTTATAAAACAGCATTTTTAAAGTGAGGCCACGTACTCAAGGTTGAAAACGAAATATTTCACAATCATTATTTTTTTTTTATTTTAGAGAAATTTGTATCATTTTTATATATTTATATCATTAATATCGTACAATTTTTATTATTGAATATATTTTGTATAATAACTTTTTTTTGCAAAGTTTTTAAAAACATTTAAAATTATAGAGATATTAACATGTGATTTATTTGAAATGTAATAATAATGTTTATTTTCAACTGTTGATTGATAACTTTAACTAGGGAAGCTATATACTATATGAATATTAATTAAAAGTTTTGTAAATAACTTATTCTATTTTATGTGTGTGTATATTTGCATAAGAGGGCGATTTATGACAAGACAATTTGTTTCGGATCAAAATCTTGTCGACATCATTGTTATTAAATGAATGTATATGCATATCACTGAAGCGTGGTGATCATGATAGTGTTCGAATTGATAGTAGTACGATAAATAGGTGAATAACGAATTTGACTGCTCCACCGATAACCGCAAAATGCGCATAAATGTGGGATAATCCACCGGAATCAATGTAGTCCGCTTTTGCTGAAAATGATTGCGCACATTTCCGGTATCCGATGATCACTACGTGGTGAAATTTAGGGGATAACCATGCAATAATCTTTGATTTATCTATTTAATTATTCGCGTGATGAAGCACAAACGTTTCGCGTTGTGTTTCGGGAGTACTTTCGTCGTTCGTTAATGTTTATTATATATTACAGGATGTATTGGAAAATTCATAGACGTACAAGATACATGTGATTTTTTTGTCGAATTTGATATAAGAATTTGAAGGCGATTTTATTATTTTTCAATTTTTGGATTAAATCCTGAATATTATTAATAGATAGAATGATTAGAATTTTATTAAAATATAGATAATACATTTTTTTATTTAATTGTGAAAATACAAATTGATAACGTTTTTAAAAAATGAATTTTTAGAATTACTTTTTTTTCTTTTTTTTTTTTTTTTTTTGAGGACATGCATGCGTTGAATCTGCGTCAGTCAGACAATGTTACATAAAAGTATTGATGGGTCAATTCACTGATAAAATCCACATATCATGTTACCAAAAAGGAGAATAGATTCGATGAATAAATCTAATCATTCTGTCACAAACTGGTCTTTTTACGAGACTATATACCTATTCATATCAGAGAAAATATGTGAAACAGAAATATATTTTTAAATTTTTAAAATGACGTAAAAGCTAAAAATTCTTAGTTATAAACTTTAGTTATAGTTTAAATTTGTGTGATCGATAATATTGCCAAAGTTTATATTCAATATTTCAATCAGAAATTGCATTTCTATAATTTTAAAATCACTAACTTTTAACACTTTACATTTAATATATTTTTATGATCATATTAATATAATTTATAAAATCTATTACACACATCCACGTGCGTTAAATAGATAAAAAAAAAAGCCCGGAGAAAAAACGGGAAACGAAGTTTTACGTCTATATCTTGAGTGAGCTTACAAAACGAAGATTTCTTCGTCAAAGGAAATAAATATTCCCAACATTTTTTTCATGAAATTTATTATTTGTTTGTTTCAGGAAGATGTCGTGGTGTCGGGCGCAATGCGAGATATTAAAGAAGGTAAGATGTGAATTGAATTTTTTACCGTCGGTCGCGTGTACGGTTGCCACGGCGAAGCGGTGGATAAAATTTTCAGAAACGTATTTCCGCAATAGTCGCCATGTCGGGCGTGCTACATAACTTTTGCAAGGCGTTCGCGCGACCGACGCTTTTCAGCTTCACGTCACATTGCATCACGCTTTGACATGCGTTTCGAAAACGCAATTTCGTCATCAGCCTCTGCGACGTGTCCTGTTAAAAGAAACAGGCAACGACGAGTCGTTGCGCGATCAGTAATGACGTTATCGTGATAATGGATTTATTAATACATCCATTTATTCATATGCGATTATTTATATATTCGATAGAGAATATTAAACTAACAACTGAACAATAATTCGTTTTTTATAATATCGCAGAGATGTTTTTAACACTTTTGATAAATTTAGTCCATCTATCACACATTTTGTGTGCCCACATTTATATAATTTATATCACACTTATTCTGTCAAAAATGTAACAGATAAGGTATGTAATATTTATATAAGTAACGGTAGATGCATATAATCCAAGAATGTTTTTTTATAAAATTAATTTTTAAAATTATTTTACGACCATTTCTTTTTAAAGAAAATAAAATTTGATTAATCTAAATGAGATAAATGAGATTAATAATAAAACTTACATTTATGAATCTGGAGGAATTTTTTATTCTATCTTTAATTTCGTACTTTTATAATAAATTTAAAAAGTGAGTGCTCATATATGTAAGATCTACTTGTAAAAAGCTAAAAAAGATAGCGATTGAACAATCGTTTCCATACATTTTTCAAAACATTATGAAAATTTTATGCAATATCTGCAGTGAAACTACGCTTGACTCCGTTATAATAGAAAGTCGAAACTTAATCTTTTTAATTAATTTTGCTTGGATTTAAATTTTTCAGATGGGTTTCAAAAAAACATTAGGAATAAATATAAATTTTTTCATATTTATTTTATATATTATTATTTTATTTTTATTTTTATTATTATTTTTTCTATTTATTTATATATTTATTTATTTAATAATATTTCAATATTTTTTTGGTGTTTATTGAAATAATCAAGTGAGAAGCAAGTTTTTTTCATCTTGAAACTCACGAAGAGCTTAGATTAAACACATTAAATTTAGAAGATTTAGAAATTAAATAATTGGAGAATGATATTAGATTTAAATAAAGATTTAGCGATATATATATATTAAAAGCTCAAGATAAATGCACATATCAAACATGAGAAACATATGATTTAATTAAATACTGAATTGAGTTTAAATATTGAATTGAGTTTAAATGACCTAAGCTAATATTGAATTAGCCGAACAGCTTTGGACGCTCATATATCTCATCTTCTCCCATTGCATTGCATCAACATTGTTGCTGATTCCTGACCTAAACATTGGTAATCCCACGCATCCGTAAGCCGTGTATGCGGCCGTTGCGTTTCAATCAGAACAGGCGCGCGAGCGTAAGCGATACAAGTTTTCGATTAATCATAGTCGCTGCCCCAATTTCTAAATTCACAGTCGCCTTGGTAGCGCGCGCGCGCGTCATAACTTGCCTACGTTCGGACATTGTCGCGGAGACGTCGGATATTGATTTCTCTCGGCGCACTCGTCTATGAGACGTGTCTGTTTCTTTTACAATGGAATGATCGCCCCAATTATTTTCGGCATTATCCAAGGATTTATGTTCCATCGCGCATTCCGAAGCGCGAGATTATCAAAACGATTCTCAATTCAGGCCGGATACTGTATCGCTGGATACAGTATTGTTCCTGACAGGTGATCGCCTCTGTTGATCCGGCATTTCCATCACGAGAAATCAAATTTGGTTGCACGATACAATTAAGTGCTAATTTAGTACTAATCTGTTATTCTGTTTACAAGTTTATTGCTTTTATTTTGTTTATTGATAGAAATAAGAATTTCAGGCTTAGAATACTAATTTAGCAACATTATACGATACATTTGAATTTGACTTCTCATATTGGGAATTGTCAGATTAACAGAGCTCCAATAATTGAATGTCAATAATGTCAGTGAGAATATTAACATTAAATTCAACGCTACATAATATTATTTAAACTTTATTCTCTTCAATTATTTAATTATATCAAACTTTAAAAAAAAAAATTAAAATTTGAAATATTTAACGTTTATTTTTTAATCAAAAAATATCAAAAAGGCAACATTATTATATTGAAACAATGATTTTGGGGCAGCAATCACAATGCAAAGCTATCTTTTACGTTGCTTTTTTAAGATTTGCATAGTGATTTTATTTAAATTATCATTTATTTCAATTATCATTAAGCAATATTTTATCAAAATTTATATTCGGCAACGACACGAAATTAATATTGACTATAATAACGTTAAAAAAATTAATTAAGTACAATCTTTATTTATTTAAATACACAATCTCAGTATTATCTATACAGAGAGAAAAATATTATTATGTGTTTATTATTTAAAATTTATTTAATATTTTAAATATATTATATATATAATATAAAGAATGTATATACATATGTAATATACATAAAAATTTACTGGACAAAGCATAAAGCTAATTTGTATATTTAACGCTCTAAGCGATTTCTTGAATATCAGTATGAGTTTTCTCTTTTATTGTATCTTCCATGATTCTGATTTTAATTATTTTTCAGACATGCTAGAGGAAAAGTAATTCACTTTATGATGCTTGCATAGCTTGCTTTAAGGATTTTATTCAGAATATTTAAAAATAAAAAAATATAGATAATTTAAAAAATTGTAATAAACCTTTTCGCTATATTTTATAGATAAATTAATATCATGCGTATAAAAAACGTACTACTATTACTCATTTTTAAAATAATTTTTAATAATCTTTAACAAGTTATTAATTTCTTATATATTTTGTCCCGCATTGATCTAATTGATATATCTAATTCCCTAATATATATATATATATATATATGTAATCGTTAAAAGTTAATTTTTTTTTTCACCGTCTCATGCGTGCTATCTGTAAACAACAATAAGATATTCAGATTCAACCCATGTAGTGTTAACGATAAGTGTAGGATCTGAATGCAATTGCTAGGTCTTCAACAGGCATTTCTATTTCACTTTGAGTTGAGCTGCTAAGGTTTTAATCGAACCACGACAAAACGGTATTCAGGAGAGTTTACTTCGGGCAAGTCGATGAATTTCGTACTATAGACGATTTCGCGACGAGCTATATACCTTCTCTTTCTCCAGCATAGTCGATGTTTACCGAGTTCCTTGCTAAGCAGAAATAATTAGACCTACTGCCTCTGTCTCTCTCTCTCTCTTTCTCTATCTCTCCCTCCCTTCCTCTCTCTCTCTCTCTCTCTCTCTCTCTCTCTCTCTCTCTCTGCGATCGATACGCGTTTATCAGCGTTCCCGGGCTACATAGCGTACGAATCCTTTGAAGATAAAGCACATCATATAAATATTTGACAGCGCGGAACAGCACCGTATAAACACGTTTCGCGCATATTTCCCTTCCGGCGATGAGAAGTCGCGTTTTAATGCCGTTGCTCGAGGATTTATTCGCGGGTAACAGCGTTTACGCGCGGATATAAATAACGTGAAATCATCTCCCGCTCTTTTCGCTTGATAATAAACCTTCGCGCCGCGCGATATTTCGCTTGTCGAAACGCATTTCCGTGACGATGGCTCTGCGCTTTTTCTCGTTTTTTTTTCCGCCATGCTTTTTGTCAGCATCAAATGGCATCGTAATGCTCGTAATAATTTTAACGAGATTATCAATCTTCTTATGCCTGGAATCTTTGAAGATAAAGCATAGCGTAAATATGTGACACGATTATTTCGTTTCATATGCAATGAAATATTTTATGCAATATTTGAAATGTGAAAGTTATAGAAGAAAGTTATAGTTTATAGAAGATTGCATTTTTGAGATAACTGTGTAAAGTATTCGGGAAATATAAATATTATATTTATATGTATTATGATAAATGAAAATTAAGAAAATGGAAAGACCTCGTGATATTGATTTTTTGGCATGTTATTAGTAAGAACATAAGAAATAAATATAATAATTATAATAACATAAAAATTTTTCAAATATAATTGATAATATATCTCATATATATGATAATTATTAATAATAATAAAATTGATAACGATTTTATATTTTTTTTTATTTTACTACAAATAGTAACACAATATGTCATAGATAGATTGAATTTTATCAAGCAACATTTTACATTATTCTAAATTTCTTTTACAAACTACTTATGTTCTACAATCTCAAAATGCTACAACTAGTAGAAGAGATATCATATCTAGATTTCATAATTCGTTTTATAAAACATCTAGACATTTTATAAAGTGCGATCACATTCTCAAATCATGATCGAAAATGAAATATTTTACAATCTGGCTAAGAAATTTATTCTTTTTATGAAACGTTAACAAGTGAGTCCGCCACATTGTCAAATGCAATATTTATACATTTATTTTTTATACATTATTTTAGATTTTGGCTGGTTTATTTCAGTCATTTTATGAATGGCGCGTTTTTATCGATCTTTGTTACATTTGATAATAAAATAATCATAATAAATGTGTTTTTTTATTTTTGTTACGCTTTTTTTTTTAATTATTTGTTTTCAAACATTATTTTCAAGAATTTTATTTATGTTGCTTTGATAAAATTTTAATTGTAATATAAATGCAACAAGTATTCATAAATACAATAAATAATAAATACAACAAGTGTTCATAAAAATTTTTTCATATTTAAAAATACACATAATTATTTATTAATATTATAACATAATTACTTATTAATTTTCTATAAATGGCTGTTCTACAAAGACAGTTCATAAAATGACTAAAATGAACCAGCCAGAATCTAAAACGATGTACACACAAATCGTTGTTATATAATCGTTATTAGCGCTTTATAAGAAGACTAAAATTATCAGCCAGATTGTAAAATATTTCATTTTCAACTTTGATTTGGAGATGTAGCTGCATTTTATAAAATGCCCAGACGTTTTTTTTCAACACAACGAATTATGTAATTTGGCTACGACGATTTCCAATGCAATCTCACACATTTGTATATGCATTGCACACTTGTACGCGAAACAACATCGCGACAAAATTGCGTCGTTATAAAAATATACTTTAATGTAGGCGCAATCGACTTATCACGAGCATGAGAGGGAAGGAGAAGGTTTACAAAAAAATCGTACAACCTGCCGCGGAAGTGATCACCTTTTCCCCATGAGCGACTTTTTTTATTACATCGGTCACGCCATTGTGATGCAGCTCTCTCTGTGCGTCTTCTTATGGAATATATTTTCCGTTCCCAGCCGGTGTGTCCGCCTCCGTTTTACCCTTTTTATGCCAATGTATTCCACGCCATTGGAACGTACATATAACAGACGAGTGATAAAGGAGTGGGAAACTTACGCACCGGCAGAACATGTTGATGTACTTTTATGAACCCCTCGTGGATTTGCATGTTACCCCAGACATCTGCTCGTTTTTACTCCCACACATACATATATATTTGCATAAACTATTGTTTTAATTATTTTTTATCAACACACAGTCGTATCCTTCATAAGTACGAACTATAATTTAAATTTTCTGCTATCGACCCGTTCGCAATCTATCTCGAGCCGTGCGATTGATGAAACTAATGACGAAATAACTCCGCTAAAAAGGGATGATGCGAATCAGGAATTAAAATAATTAATTAATTCCCGATATTTCGAGCAACGGTTGTGGATATAATTGTGTGTTACATAAGAATTCGTTAAACTTTATGCCTATTTTAAAATTAACTTGACCTATTTACTCTAGTTTTAGATCCTTGATACCATATTTATCGTGCATATGTGATAGCCTTTAAATTTGAAAGCATTCCTGATTTTTGAAAAATATCTTTTGTATTAGTTATATTTATTAGGATCAGAAGATTTCTTTCATGTATTTGTGTTATAAGTGATTATATATATTTTACAAAGATCTTACATAAAAATATATAAAAATACGCAGAGAGAAAATAAATTTATAAAAAATAACGTATTTATATAAGAAATATCGAATATTATAGAGAGAGAAGTCCAGCGAGAAAATAATTATAAGTAAATTATAATACATATTATAGAATTTTTTTAGGACATTCGTGAAATGAATTTAATAGGAAGATTAAATTCTAGATACATTAATCAATTTTTTCTAATTAGATGTTGTCTTTGAGAGAATGTCAGTTTTCTTCATTGTATTTATACGGTTTCAAATGCAGACATTATTGATTGGAATTGTTTTATCGTTGGTCATCCAGCGTTGAATAGAGACAGTATCAAATATTTTGGTCATTTAAACGATGCTTATGCAATATTTCGACGTATGAAATTTGATAACATCTTCTTGGAGAAACGATTAGAATAAACTGAATAAAATATTTGGATTTTCTCTGAAAATAAAATTACACATATAAATATATATAATTTTAAGAATTTAAAATTTTCTAAAAACTTATAATTTTTTATTATTATTCCAAAGACAAAATATCTATTTTTTTCTGAATTTTTAAATTCAAGACAAAGTTTTTTTTTTTTTTTTTTATAAAGAGAGACTTAAACTGAGAGAAGCTGATTTTGTCTGCTTTTGGTTGAATGAAAAGGTTCATTAATAGATTTTGCATTTATTATCCCGAGAGATTCTTCTCTTTACATTATAAAATTTTGTATAATTCATTATGCAATGCAGTAAATTTCAACAATATTGGAGATTGTTAGTTACATGTATTATATATTTGAAAAACATATTAAACGAATTCTAAGTACTTTTGAACACATAATTTAATTCACGACAAACATTAAAATGTTTTCAATCACCAGTCGCGAAAATTGGATATAAAATAATTGTGTTGCACCGCAAATGCAGATGGCCAAAAATAGAAATACAGCGAGCACAGGTAGAAACCATAGAAACCAAATATTTTTCCTCTGAAAATGTAGCTCGCTTTGACTCGACTATCCATTTGCATTATCGAAATTTCACCGTAACTCTTAACCCGATTGCGTCGTGACGATTTAAAATCCTACCAAATTTAAATTTGAAATCTCAAAGTCGGTCAGTTGAATTTCAAATTTGAGCTTTAAATAGATCCTTCACAGTCTTCAATTGTGTTGATGCTGGAATGGGATGTAATTAAAGTAAAACATTTCAATAAATAGTAATGATTTGTTCATAATTGATTTTGATATTCCAGACGTTTAAGAACTAAAAATTTAGAGCAATACACGAAAAAAATATTTTGTTTTATAAATAACGTATTGAAATATCAAAATGGCATAATATAAATTTTTTTTATAAATTATTACATTAAATATATCTTATGTCCAACATAAAAGAAAAAGAATTTCTTGTAATTAAATCTTCACTTAATTTATAAATAATAAATAATTGTTTGCATGCAATATCAATGTTAGGCTAAACAAATACACATTCTTATAGAAAATTAATCTTTGAATGTGTTGTATAACAATAAAAAATAAAAAAAAATAAAAAAATCACGGTAAACTAATTTATATAATAATAACGCGTAAATGGATGCTTTCATCGTCGTTTTTGACGATCTACCACTCGCGGCTTTTCATCGAGGTGCGTGACTTTATGACTGGCGACATCCTTCTGAAATAAATCCGTCGCGGGGCCTGTCGATTTGTCCGCGTCTTACCTTCAGGCTGATGCGCGACTCGTTTTCCTTGACATTCCGGGAAAACGATTATTGTCGAGGGTGCGTTTCCAGGGTAAGCCCTGCGGGGACGTACCTTGAGTATATACGATTTTCTTTATATATATATATATATATATATATATATATATATATATATATATAATACACACAATCTTTGTACTTCATCTTCCCTTTATATCCTTCCAACCCTCTCCTCCTGAGGCCCAAAGTTCATCCTGCGAGCCATCGACTGCGAGCAGGAGTATAGAGGTCTCCAGGTGGGTGGAGATCGATAGCACCACGACCCAGCTTTACCCAAGCAGACCGGGGAACCTGCTACTAGTTTCCGCGATGTATGTATCTATATAGAGCGTCCCGCCATTATCACTCGTTTCTATTAACCTTTACATTATTAATCATTGTTCACGCATGTTAATTTAAATAAGTTATAAGTACCCACTGTACATAGGTGTCTCTTGCAAAATTAATTAATTTGAACAAATACGAGGGACAATTGCACTTTAGGATTCATGCATTAATAAATTGATGAGAAGAAAGGGAGATAAATATCTACTGTATGTTTATTATTTATAAAAAATTTACATTTATGCAATATATATTTTGTGTAATTTGCAGATAAAATAAGCTTATTGCTTAAATATTTACGTTTTGTTTTTCCCTAGCTTTATTTTCTTCTAGTTAATTTAACTCATTGGGGGAAAAATACATATATTTGCGGTGTAGAAGTTTTTATCAGAACGTAACATTGAGTAATAAAGATAATAATATACTATAAATATACACTAATTATATAAAAGCATAAAAATAAAGTCATTATATTTTATATTTTTATTTATATTTTATGCTTATATTATTTAGTTATATTTTAAACAATAAACATGGCGGATACGTGGCCATAATGTTAACTTCTCCCGTTCTTCTCTTCTAAAATCGAAAAATTAAGAGTTTTCTTTGAAATTCAAAACTATATATACTCTTTATCAAAATTCTGAACTCTATTTAAAAAGTTATTTGTCACAATAATTTAAAACATTTTATCTCAGAAAATTAACAAAAAATTCCCAGAAAATTAAAAAAAAAAAAAAATAATTAAGATACTTAATAAAAATTGTTAAGATATTTAATAAAAATTAAAAACATTTTTGAGACACGAGTGCGATGATTTTTTTTATTATAATTATATGAGAGGTAAATGGTTTATTTTTTGTATTTACCAAAGAACTTGTCACTGATAGATGATAGTGCCGTGACACTTTGTGTACATTCGATCTTCCACGTGCACGCGCGCGTATATCATAAAAAATAATTAGCGTTTCTTACCGGTGACATACATATACATATACGTAAATGCATTTGCGCAATTTACGTCATTGTACCTGACATTACATTGTACCCTTTGTTCGACGATTACACGTTCTATCCTTTGGCAATTCTGCTCGTATCTGTGCGGCACCTTTTCATTATCGTGCTCCGTTTCTCGTTGAAATAATTCGAATTATATTTTTACTGATGAATATTCGGATATTAATCCGCGGAAAAAGACCCATCAGATACATATTATATGTTTGATAATCAATGATATTATCTGAAGAGAAATGAAAAAATAAATGAGTTTTTGTTCATACAGAGCAAATCTTTTTATAAAAGTATTAATTTCTGTCAATATCGTTTTTCAATGATAAATTGTATTAAATCTCTCGAAATATTTCTATTAATAACGAATATGAAACATAATTCAAAAATAATTTATTTAGCTTAGGTGTGTAAATCTTTTTTCATAATAAAAAATTCTTGCAAGAATAGTTATACAAAGAAACTCTTTATTTGCATTTTACAATGCAATTTTTTCATAACATATATATCATAATGTTAACATTTAGATCGATATTAATCAAGAAAGATGTACTTGTAGTCGAATAAATACGAGTCTAGTGTACCGATCATCAAATATATTTTGTTTACGTTCGCCATTTACTGGTATATGTATACGGAGCATAGCTTAATTTGTTTTGTCAACACTTGAAATCACGTCTCTTTCACGAGCAGTTGTTTATCTCGAGAATAAATGTCACCCGAAAGCCTACATTACAGTATGCATTCGGAGAAGTACATGTCTGGCATTGTCTACCAAGCATAGCTGATAGTAGGTACTGCATCATGAATTAAAGTTGCTGCAATGGCGAATTCAAGTATTTAGCGTTGCTTGCAAAGATGCAATCGTAAGCCATGAGTATTTGTGCTAGAATTCAAATCCAAAATATATGCCAAATAAAAAATAATGAAATGCGAAATTTCATGACTAATTTTGTAGATGACTCTTAAGGAATTTGATATCGTGCTATCTTACTTTAAAATTTCAAAAGTTTTAAGATTAAATATTTTAACAACAAAATTCCAAAAAATTAAAATCCAGTATAAAATTTTTATATAAAATTACCTAAAGATATATATATATATATATATATATATATATATATATCTTTATAAATTATATATGTATATATATATATATATATATATATATATATATATATATTTTATTTAATTGTACTCTTAAAGTTTTCTTTTTTCCTTGTCTCTTTTTTTTTTTTACTTTTAGTAACATATGATTTAAAAAATTTTGAATTGTGTGCACTCAATGTGTGTGTCCTATATTTTTAACAAAAATATAAATAATATAAATACAAATAATAAATAATAAATCCCATTTGTCAAAATAGTATAACAAAACATATATAAAAAAGTTAAGTTTGTATTATTCTGTAGCTATTAAATATTTTCTGATTTTTTTTAACAATGTGTTTTGTAACATGCAAATTTATCCCGCGATCTGGCAATCTTTGGAAATATTTTACAGCTGATACCGCGAAGAACTTCTCGTTAAGGATGCGCGAGTGATAAAGTATTTCTGCTAAACGGAGCACGAGCGAAGCGTGTCCTTGTGCTCCAGTTACGTTGAATCGGATTAAAAACACGCGTTATACAAAGCAAGATTGTCTTGCACGGTGCCGTTGTCAATTACGACTCATTCGCACCTGCGTGTTCCGAGCTTACAATACCGTCATTGTTTTCGGACGTTACGTATTTTCTTGATTTATTTACGAAAGTGTACTTGATGAAGAATAGATATGGAAACGAATAAAATATAGATACGATGAAAATGAAAGCCAACGACTGACAATCATGAATGAGATTAAAATAATAAAGTAAATAAGAATATAAAACAAATTTTCAGAGATATATTTTTCCCAAATTTAATATTTATTTTTAAAAAACAGTGTATATTTAAAAAAAAAATTTAATTGCTGTCATAAGAGAGCTAAGATATATTGTAAAATCTATAATTACACATTTGCTATATGAAAACTTTCTGTTGTCGTAATATTATATTAAAAGTTTGTAAATTGCATATAACTTTTCTAATGTCACATAATTAGTAATTATCTTGCCTGTCAATTACTAGTACTTGAACACATGTGCTGTTCAAAGGATTAAACTTTCCTAATCATATACTTGCGTCACTAGAACGATTTATATATGCAGTTTATTTAATTAAAGGAAAACAGAATACCGGATAAAGCTTTTAAGCTTTTTCAAAAAAATGCATTTTATCTTTTTCTTGGATTTTAAGCATTAAAAGCGATGTATATAAAAATAATTTAATGTCACAATTTTTATAAAATTTTATATAAAGTATTGAGAGTTGGTGTGTATATAAAGTTGTTCCAGCTTTTATTCAAATAGTTTTTGAACGACAATAGGAAAATATAATTATAAAACTTTTCATATAATATTAATTTTTATATAACATTATTTGTGATATTAAATTATAAAATTATATTTTTATTAAAATAAAGTTTATATGAAATTAACTAAAAAATAGAAAAAAATTTGTTTGTCATTTTTGAAGATTAGTTTAAGATTTTAAAAATTTTTGATTATTTACTTTTCTTTAACAATTTTCAAAATAATTATATAATGTTCGCGTAGTTATAAAATTTAAAAAAAGAATCGAAAATATTTACGCAAACATATTGATTTTTATTAGATTTACTAGAAAATATGTAAAATTAATAATATGTAGAAATATTCAAGCTCATTGGGTAAATCGATCAACAAATTATTTTAAATTTTATTTGTTACATATGATATGTGTATAAATGTATGCCAATAGAAAATTAGATTTTGTCGTTTAATTAGTGCGCAAGTTGAAGCGAACTACGTGCTTGGCATGACGTTCAATGTTTTGACAATCGTGTATTTCGCTTTCCTTTGGCTTCATGCCCTGAAATATCATTCTTCCGAGCTATCCCACGTTTTATCACTGGATCCAATTGCCGTGAGAGTCATGTCGTGTAGATAAGGCGCGAGTGATATGTAGGAAGAGGATCGTTACAGATGTCTAAATGACTCATGCAATTATGTTAGAAATGAAATCATACAGTGATGAGAATTGCAAATTAGCATTTCTCTCGTGCGCGCAGAGAATTCATAATCGTCATTATTGTACTTTAGGATCTACCCTTTTCAAAATATTTTCTATCTCTCTTCTATCTCTTCAATATTATTTTATATATATAACTTATATCATATATCAAAAATATTTTATCTTATATATGATTTATCATATACTCTAAAAAAAAATAGAAAACACTTTTCATATTTTAAAAACTGAACTATTTTCAAACCATTGAAATTCGACGAAAAATCATTGTAGATAAGAAATTAAAAAAGCATTTTGAAACTTGAAGTTTCGACTTTGCGATTTGAAAATAGCCCAATTTTTAGGGTATGAAAAGTATTTTCTAAATTTTTTTTTAATACTATATATGATGAAGAAAATAAATGTTAAAAAAATATTTAAAATTTGTTAATGTTAATTTATGAAATTTATGTGGCTTTTTTTTATACAGGAAATTGTTCCCAATATTTTTAGCTTCTCCTGTTTTTTCGCAGCTCAGATACCATGACGCTTATTATTATGCTATTAGTAATTCAATATCATAATATCTCTGTAGATATTATTCAATATTGCCGCATCGCAAGGACATGCTATTCGTTTTAAACGCGAACAATAGAACACAGTAACAAATCTTGTTAAGTCTATTTAACTGTCATACAAATATATAATATAAATTCGTGAATGCAATTATTTTGAATAAATGCCAATCGGTATTTTTAATACAAAAATGTATTCGAGAGAAGTTTTGTACACAATTGAGCATAAGTATATCCATACGCGATGCATTAATCGTGAGTGGATAAAACTCTTGTATGCCTACGAACGTCTTCGTGCGATGCAGTTAAACGGTAATTCGAAGCGAAATATATCGAGTGCCCTTACTTCGTGTACACAGTTCACGCTAACACTATCCGCTGCAGCACACTAGTTCATCTATAATTATACTCGCGAGCCATTTATGCAATCTGTCTTCGTTATCATTCCCATAACTCATACGATCGTTGCGATATTCCCTCATTTCTGCAAGCATCTGAAAATCGTATTATCGTGGTATCATATGCAGAATCATTTTCCGAATGTAACTGCAACGATGAAAATTCTGTGAAATTTATAGCCGATTTTAGAAGGGCAATGATAATATTTAATAGTTATTATTGATCGCACATTAAGATCGCTATGGAGGGTTTTAATTATCTCAAGATGCTCTGAATTAGTGGAATAATTAATGTCACGTCAAGTGTGAGATCGTGACACCTACGAAGGATTAAGATCTCTTAAGAGGATACGCCACGATTGCTCGGGACGGGAAAAAGGATTTTGTTCGCATGGATATAGTCTGCGGAGATGCAATCAGCTGTAAAGAGCACTCGCTGATCCGGGATTACTCGGGTATGAGCCGGATAGACTGGAGCTATTACTAATTTCCGCGATGCACGCACACGTCTTGTAATTAATGTGTCTTCCGCAAACCCGTCTTGTTTCCGTTTGCAATTGCAGTCTTGTGCATCTCCGAGCTTTCTTCGTTTATCAACCAATAGAGTAAGCTCGACGTGCTTCATCAGAACGTATCTGCGGTTACAGAGACGAATTCGAGGAATTACAATGTCTGAGCAAGGTCTTTTTTTTTTTTTGTCAAAAGAAGGATTCCTTACACGTATCATTCATTATTTCGAAGACGAAAAAAAGTGTCTTCGAATAAAAATATTATGCAGTACTAAATTATTGCGTATGATAACTTGATACTGCATATGTATAACAAATTACCAATGAAAAAATTTGCATTGAAGTAAAACTCGGTTTACTCTTCACGCAATTTTCTTCTTCTATCAGATTTTTCTACGTCTTGCATCCGCTTTTCAGCTTCATATTTCATTTGGTAATTGGATGTCCGCTCCATTGTGTTTTCAAAATTGTCGGGGCGCAATGTACAACAGACGCGAACAACAGCTTCTTAAACGCGAAAACTCGCGGATTAATTTCGTCTGTCTTCAGATGCTTGGCATTTCCCAAGATGGCAGGAGGAACCACTTCGTTCCCTTCTTGTTATGTTCTTATTATACCGCTCTACTTGGCATCGTTGTGCTTTCAATCGTTCGTAAAGCTCACGTCACATTTCGCCTCGTATCAACCTCGAACTTTTTAAGGTCGATTTATTCCTGTTGATTGTTGATCTATACATTTTATATGAGAATGTCGCGGATCTATAATAATTTAAAACAATGCTATGTATCTTTTCTTTTAAAATCAAAATTATAATTTAATTTTTTTTACGCCTTTTTTATTCATGCATAAATTGACTTCAGCTATATCTTTTAAGATATTGTATTTTCCATGCAATTTCGGGAAGATAAAATTTTATTACATATTTCAAATATTATTATTAATATTATAACATATTGCTAATATATATATATATATATATATATATATATATATATATATATAATTATTCAATAAAGAATGATTAATAATAATGAAAAACAAATTGTGAAAACACATTTTTTACATTGTTATAATATTATTCCATATTCTCTCTATATATTATAAATAAATCATAATGATTTTAGAAGGAAAAAGATATGATATTTTATATATTATACAATAATAATTTTAAATTAATGTGATAAAATAATAAAAAATAATTGTAAAAGATAGAGTGCGGAAAAAATATCAGGATCTTAAAAGATCTTGAAAGGAATCGATTTGGAGAAAAATGTTAAATATAAAAGTTTTTGAGTATTGAAAAAAAAAATTAATTTAATATATCCTAAGATGTTAAAAATAATAAAGCCTCAATGCAAGATTGTTAATAGCCGCGCAAAAGAGATAAATGTTGGTAGAGAGAATTATAGTTAGTTGGAAAATATGTCCATTTCATAAATCAAATTATGCGGCCATCGCTGTAACCGTGTGGATCGCTTCGCAAGTGTTATGAAACTATAGTGTGCATTCCACAGGCCAAATTAACGAGCATCCGAGAATATGGATGCTTTTACGTTTGATTCAAAATAAATAATTTAGGAAAAATCGTACGTGGATGCTCAAAATAATTTAGGAAAAATCGTACGTGTACGCTCAAAATGAGAATAAGTATTTTTCCTCGCGAAAAATACCTTGAACAAATTTATATGACCAATTTGTATGACGACAGACGATTACGCAAGCGTTCATTTTACTTTTAAATCTTTCCATATTTGAGGTACAGTGCAAAGTTTTACCTTGCCGCATCGAGTCAGAGGCTAGATTCGGTGATCGCTGATTGTTTTTTGCATAAACACGCTTAATTAGCATTTAATTAGCATATGTCACGATATTATTTTAGAAATTTAAACGCGTCACATCTTGAAAATTGCGGATTCTTTTTTGCTGACTTTATCCAATAAACAAGTTTTTTTTAAATTTTTTTACTGAATACTTTTTTATCTACTAAATTGAGTTTTTTATTTAGTATATAATTTTTGATATTATTGAATGATAGAATAATCATATCATTATATTATCTATCGTGCTTCATCAAATTTATATTTAGTAATAGTTCTTGATATTCTATAATTACTCATCACGCATACTGTGCACGAATATTGTAAAAATCTAAAAACCTGATCAAACATTTTTAAAAATTAGTATTTTATATTTCTATGATCTATTATAGAGCATTTAAATTGAGGTTTTTACTTCAACAGTAGATTCAAAGCTGTTTACACTAATATACCTATATGTGCGTGACGAGCTTATATAAAATGTTTTAGGTGTTTTTTTTAGGATAATTATTTCACATTTAACATTTTAAATGTAAGCTGTGGAATATACATATATTGAAGCAAGATTTCAGACATGCTTCGTATTTCTGCGTATAACCGGTAGCTGCAAAAATCGATAATCCTGGGTTTCGAGCGACGTTGTCGCGTGCGGCGTACTCGTTATACCGTATCATAGCAAATTCTATTTTTTGTTAGACATTGCATTTCAAATTATTAACGCAAAATCTATTGTCGTGGGTTAATTTCTCAAGTCAAACTGTGATTGATATGTGGTTATCTAGAAGAAAAAGATAAAACATTGCTAATACTTTTTGATGTAATATTACAGATTACTATACATATTATTTAATTAAAAATGTTAATTTAATTATATTATTAAATAATATAAGTACATATAAATTAAATTTATTAAAGATTATATATAAAGTTTGATGAATTGTTGTCTGACAGCATAGACTAATCTTTTTTTTTTGTATTTTATATAATTATTACTATGTAAAGAGACACGAAATACTGTTATTAAAGAATAATGCCTTTTATTTCCAATATTTTAGAAAGATTTAGAAGACTTAAAAAAATTTATTAAATTATTTATTGTTTATCTATTTTATATTTAAAAATATTATAGTTTATTTGTTGGAAGATTTCTGAATGTAAGTAATTTAATATTATAATTAATTAATTTCTAATTAATTAAAATAAACTGGTACACGATAATGAATTATCAGATCATCAATAAATATTTCCGAAAGCACAAAGCATTATAATAAATTTTCTTTAAATACGCATGTTAATACAACAGTTCTATTCTTATCGGTTTGTCAAATGAAAATGAAAAGATAAAGAAAAATAGGAAAATGGAAAAAAAAATAAAAAATTTGAAAGACAAAAAAAAATGGTTATTTATTACTTTGATGACATGATATATAGTCGTAGGAAAGAAATAAAGAAAAAAATATTTTGAACGTAAAGTTTAATAGTCAATAAATTTATTTTACATAATTTATTGGGATCGTTAATTAAAATGGATAACACACAGATTATTAATATTTATTTCATATTTCCATATTTTCATGATATTTACGAAAATGTTTTGGTTTCAATGCACAAATTACATATTTATTTAACAGTTGAGAGAGACAGATTAAATTTATGAATTAAATGATTAACAAAACGAGCCGTCGCCATAAACATTCGCGTATTTTTTGAATCGCATCCGTCCAAACAGTGTCAAACTTTTCCCGTTTTGATGTAACGCCGGAAATAGTCTACATCCAGAACGAATATACAAAAAACTTAATCTTTATTTTCCTTCCAAGGCGTTTTATTTTTGGAACTTGGAAATGCCTTTATATCGTGCTGTTTGAAAGTTTTGCGTTCTGCTTCATTTTATTTCCGGATGCAATCGAAAACTTCGTATGAGGAATAGTTTTTTGGTAAGTTTTTCACATTTTTTTTTTTTTTTAGAGCATTATTGTTTTTTTACTTAATTTCGCTAACCGGCTTTCATTCTTCAAAACTGCTAGAAACTAGAAGATGAATTTTTTATCATACATGTAATTCTGATTTTAATTTAAAATTTGCTAGGGTATTATTATTACAAAAGATAATATGCAAAGAATCAGCTTTAAATACATTTAAATCTTACGTAAATTAAGCAATAGATTATAAGTAGATCGATAAATGATTTGAAATTTAAAGAAAAAGAGCATTCAAAATTAAAAGTAAAAGCAAAAAAATAAAAAAAAGCTATCAATGATGTAAAATAATCGCAAATTTTATAACAATCAAAATTGTTTTCACATTTTAATGTGATCTTTTTGTTTTCTTCTATTTTTAAATTCAACTTGGATATTTTTTTTATATCAATCAGAAATTGATAAGGATTGGATTTGTAATTTTTTCGCTATTATTGCATATTTTCTGCTTTAATTTTTTTAATTATATTTTTTCAGCTGAATTATGTGCTTTATTAAACTCAATTCACAATTTACTTAAGTTTTGCTGTTACAATGTTTATGAAGATTGTAACACAAATGAAAATTGCTTAAATAACATTTTATTAGTTAGTTTTATATAAAATATTTTATATAATATTTTGTATAATTTGCTTATATACGTAACATATAAAAATAAACTGGAGCATATAAATAAGTAAATGACACAATACTTTTTTAATATTTTTAAGATATCGGGATAATATTCGTTGTTTGACATGAACTATTGTTTTTTTTTTTTTTCAATTTTTGATTTTCTTTCTTTCGGAAATAAAAATTTGGGCAATTATAATGCATTAAAAAGCGAATATTATTACATATATATTTATTTCAAAGATATATTTTTTGATAAATTCGAATCAGAAGAAAAAATCGTTTTGATGATATTAAAAATGATGAATAATGTCGTTTCATGTGCTTTCCGAATATGTGTAATATTTTAATAATCTTTTTTTATTCAACAGATAAGATATAGATATGAGATTCATTCTTTATAGAAACGTCAGAAACTTTCAATGAGATCGCACACAAATTCGCACTAAATTTGAGCTACGTGTTCAGAATGTATAAATCAAAATTTAAGTAAACAGAAATGATTTAGTTTTTCAGACGTCATAGTTGGCCCGTAACGAACATGACAACCGATAATTTATTGATAGCATTTTTTGATAGCTTTAAGAGCAATAGCAGCATCGATCTACCGCTTTATGAAATATTGAAGCTGTGATTACGTTTGGTAGCATTCGGAAGAATAGTTGATAAACTATGGTGAAACGAAATCGACACCAATTTCCTGTATATGGCAATCATGGCACTTTTATAAAAGCATTACTCTCTAATTTCCATTTCACGTTTATTCTTTTCAACAAACCCGATTTATCAAATGGAAATCGAAATCATATTTGTACTAAAACAAAATATTATTGTAAAAAACAAAATATTATTTTATATTTATTTTTAATAAAGTCGGTTTTTTCAATGAATTTCGATTAAGAATAAGACAATTGAAAAAGTTTGTTATTTTTAGATAAATTAATATATTTAAAATATCAATTACATAGAATATATGTGAACTAAAATCAATTAATGCCGAAACAGCTTGCTTTCTCTTGATATGAACTCCAAGATCGAAAATTCCTAGTTATGCTAATTGTATGTATACAAGTAAATTAAATTATTTCTAATAAAGCGTATTTTATATATATTCTTTATATATTTTTTAATAATAAATTTTAATATTGCTTATAATAATAACAATCATAGCATAATTTATAAATTTTATAGTACTTTTTAACTCATTATCTTTATGTAAATAAAAATAATGCATTTATAGAACAATTTTATATTAAAAATAAGAATTGTATAATGCTCAATGCAGTGTACACTAGTTTTGATTTTTGTTTATTTACTCTAAAGAACACTATATGAAAAAAAGGAAGCTATGTTTAATATTAAATATTCCATTTAAATACAATTTTTCTTACTATATACGCGCAGTTATTCACTCTGGTAGTTCCCAAGTAAAGCAACTAGATATCAAAGAATGCTATCACATGTGTATACATACGCATGCATTTATTTTATGACATTTAGTTTGATTTTAATAGGCATGCTTCAATAGAATCGAAGAATTTAATTTTAGAGAAGCATTGCACGAAAAATTTTTATGTGCGACAACACATAATATGTACATCAACAATTATTGATCACGAAAAAAAAAGTGTATAAAATATTTAGAATATATTTAGAACAGAATAATAGGCCAACGCAATGATAGCAGCTCGTGATAGTAGAGATTAAAAATCTCTGAGCAGAAATATAAAGGAAAATATTTCAACAGCGTAAAAAATGTATACGATATGAATCGTTAACCTCGTTAACGCGTATTTCTACAGGAAATAACGAACAGCTGTTTGCAAATGCGAAAGATGTTGATAATATCAGATGCAAAATATAAAACAAATTGTGACAAAATAAATATTTGATATGATAGTAATTTAAAAAACATTGAGTACACCCATGTATAAGCGTAAGTATATGGGCATAATTTTTTTGATCGAGCTAAATAAATTATTAAATAAAATTCTATATAAATTTTTATAATCTTTATTACATATTGAATGCATTGCAAATGAATTGCAATTTATTTTGCGTTTTAAATTGGCATTTTTAATGACACATTTATAGTCATACGAGAACATTAATTAGACCTAGATTACAATAGGATGTAATGTCCTGGAAATTGATGTATTTGGCATAGGTTTCTGATATAAGCAATTATGTCTTGAAAGCTTATGATATATGTGCATCGCTGAGCATAGCCATTCTGATGCATTATGTGACATTAGTTCATGTACGATCGAGATCAGCTTGTTGATATCTTGGCAAATCTTAGTATCTTAGGATTTACAAAGCATATGTAAGGACTATTTCCTCTATCACATTCAACACAAAGTTACAGAGTTGTAGAGTATTGTTTCAACTGAATTATCATGTCATACTTGAAATTGTATGACATTCACAAGCCTGTTTCTCGAAACGGAATACTTGAACGTTGCATCTGTATTATAGATCATAGAACAAGGTTTCTATACGTATGTACTTTGTATGCTGTTATTCATCGCGCATCGAACATTCTGAAAACAATGTCGTAGGAGAAGATAATAGGATTTATGCAGAAAGGAAATGTGAGCGGATATATTTTAGCGAAATCATGATTTAAGGATGTATGTGTCGAAACATTGACAAAAGCATGCGAAATTCGCAGGCTATCCTATTTTTTTCTGAGTAGCTGTACAAAACCTGAGCATAATTCTCTTCACAGTTTGGAAATTATTTAAGTTTAAAGTTAGTATTGATTTTTATGGAAAATTGTGTATTGTAGTATTTATTGACAAATGTGACAAGGAAAAAACATTGCTAACGAAATAAAAATTTTTTACATATATTAAGAAGACGCTAATAAATATTTGAGCAAAACTTGATTTACTCCTTTAAAAGTTATTTAAATTAAAAATTCTAGAGAAATATTATCTCTCTCTTTCTATAAATTATTCGTTTCTTCTTGTTTCTTGCAGTTAATGTAAGAGCGTATTCACAATCAACAGTTTTGTAACAATATATATAATATTATAATATATAATATATAATATATATAATATTAGCGCAACAATAATGATGTATATTATTATAATATACATATGATGTATATTAATGATATATGTGATATATGTAATCGCTGATGACAATAATCAAATAGCAGTAATAACAACATTAAAAACAAAATTAATAACGCTTGTAAATTAATATACAGCAATGAAGATAACATGCAATATCAGCTTGATATATGACATATAGCAGATGATATAGTGCAAGTATGGAGCAAGCTAAGAAAGTTTATAAAGGCAAATGAGACACATACATCGCACTGCACAGACATTGCGAGATAAGAAACGGGTGGACTTGTCTGCGGATATGTCATTCGCAAGATATCTCCTAAAGTTGCCCGCGAGCCCTTCAAAAGTTAGCGCAGGGTATGGAATAAGCTTTCTCTTTCCCGTTTCGTGGCCGTGCGACACGCGAGCAGATTTTTTTTTTTTTGTTTCTGAAACACCCACGGATCATTAGCCACGATAATCTTAATTTCTTCTTACACTCCAAGGCTCTCACAACTGAGCTTATGTTAACTACGCCGTGCGGTTTCGAGCGGCACGCGAATCTAATAA
Organism: Cataglyphis hispanica; assembly: GCF_021464435.1. Lineage (NCBI taxonomy): Eukaryota > Metazoa > Arthropoda > Insecta > Hymenoptera > Formicidae > Cataglyphis > Cataglyphis hispanica. The sequence goes on along the minus strand of NC_065955.1, from coordinate 5,964,580 downwards.
CGCCAAGTGTAGCACAACGACGGTTAACAAAAACCGTGTATACATGTGTACGCGATTTTACAGAGGGTATCAAAAACTGTGCACTTTTTTTTAGCTACAATATGTTTATTAAAAAATTGTAGGCTATCGTTTTTTTTTTTTTTTCTCACAACTCTATAATTCTTAATATTTATTCCAAAAAAGTTAACTATATAAAGTAATTATATATTTATTAATTGATAAATATATCTATTATTAAATGTATTAATTGTTATGGCATTAAATGTAAAGCATTGATAATTTTTACGAGTATGCACGAATAAAAATTTGATTAGAAATTTGTAAAACGGACGAAAAGTATCAGAGATGTTTTCTTGAAGACTACTTTTGCGGTACATTTACGATAATAATTTAAAAAGAAAAAAATAGCCATTTATTAAAGGGTCAATATTTTTTAATTTTATAACTTAAAAAGCGAATATTATTTTGAATTAATCGCATTCCAATAACTGTGTACTAGTATGCATCATAAAGAGAAGCGTGGCATAAAACGGCTATTATGATGGTGTAATGAGATTTTAATAATAAAGACAAAATACAGTAAAGGACAATTAAGCAAGATTAGCCATTATTTGCGAATAGAGCTTTTTTAAATTAAGTTTTGAAGAAGTTTTTATTGTTAAATATTTTTATGCAAAATAGCATCGATCGGAGTAATAGAACATAATTTAAAATACGAGAGAAATTTAACCAATTATTATTATTATTATCCAAGAGTCTAATTATTATAATTATAAATTTATTTTAAACGTTTCTCAAGTTTTTAGAATCGCTGTGCGGAGTTTTTTTTTAGTGTTGTATCACAGTATAATTTTTATTATTACTATACATAAAATTTGTCAACTAAAATTAATTAATATAATAATATCTCTCTTTTTCTCTCTTTTTTTCCTGTATATCTATGTATCGTATTGCTTATATTAAAAATCAATTTTTGTGATAGTTGTTTAAGATTGAGTATAGTGTAGTAGTCTTACACTACAGTATATGTCGAAATATAGTGTAGCATACATCTTAAATATAAATTTTGTAAAAGCAAGATCTAATTGGAATTAATTAAAGCTAAGATAATTTACTTAAATAAGAATTATATAAATATTTTAAGATTGTAAAAAAATCTGTTTAATTTTGCTTTAATGAGATCTAAAGGAAATTACTTCGGCTTTTAAGATTGTCCGTATATCTGTATATATAACGATATTTAAAAAAATCAAGATGTCATTTTTAAGATCCTGCTTTTTAAGATCTGTACTCGATTCTATGACGTCATTATTGCTTGCTGAAGATCGTTAACATCAAATTGGATGATTATCATAAAAAGATAGTGAGTGAAGTGATTAGGTAAAAATGAAGTGATTAGGTGAAATGAGATTATATTATAACGTGCTTTACTTTATATGATATGATAAGATGATACGATAAGATGATTGACTAATTTCTCTTTGATCGCAGTAAAAATAAAATTATTTTATCAAATTCTCATAATTAAAAAACTACTTAAGTTATTAATAAGACCAAGTTAAAAAGACAAAGTTACTTTTGTAAAAAGATGTTATTATTTAAATTGTTTAGAATTAAGGAAACGAAAGGAAAAAGGTTATAAGCAAAGAAATTGTGAACTGTTGCTTTAAAATTGATAAAGACTTAATGAGAGAGATGCACACGCAGGTGCAACATATTTTTATATGTTAATATTTTTACATGTTAATTGAGTTAAATTTTTTTTTTTACGTTTTATTATTGTGACAACCGTTCTTGAACGAAATTATAACTCGAATACGGTACGAATATAATGCTCGTAGAAATAAATCTGCGGATTTTATTTTGAGATTGAAAAATGTAGAAGGTCGTAGTGTGCGCAACATTCTCGCTGTAGTAAATTGCTTTGTGGCAATAATTAAGATGCGTATCGAATTTATTCACATGTGTTTCTAGCGACATTTAATCGTACAAAGCACACAAAATAGAAACGTATAATTTTGACAACACAATAGATTAAAATATGCGTTAACATGCTTCCAAGTAAAATAAAAATAAATAAATAGAAAAACAAAAAGATTATTTTTTTGCTATAGATATTTGCAAATTATTTTAATTAAAAGCTTCTTATTTGACAAGGCTAACGGAATAAAAATATAGCGAAATTTCGCGATATGACAAAATAGCATTTAGCATAATATCGAAATGTATCATTATTGCAAGTGTAATTAAGATTCAGATACTCTGAATTATTTATTATATTATCCAACAAAAAAAAAAAACGTAAAGGTCATACATTATAACATTCTTCAACGTTATCATTAACGTACCCGCAACGGGCGTGCAATAACGATCACGATAACGAATCAAGTATGCATCGCACGCCATTTCGGCGGATATTAAAACCTTTAACTGGAGCGAGGGAGAATTTAAATTACAATGCGAATAATATAAAATTGGAATAATTCTTCGTTGATAAATTTTGTGGTGAGCAATTTATTTTTTTATACTTATTACATTGAATCGTACATAATCTTATTTAATTTTTTCTATGTCGCTGATATCTTAATATTATGGCAGAATTTAAAAGGGCTTTATAAACCCGATAAAACTTTAAAGCGAATTTGTGAGAATCTATAATTATATTTATATAGTTTATAATTATATTTTCTTTCTGTTATTTAATTTGAAAATAATGAAAGTTTAATTTTCAAAAGCTAGAAAGATACTTTTGTGTATTATTGTAGATTCATAAAATTGTCAATACATTATACACTGTATTGAAATTTTGTTTCTGTAAGAAGAAATAATTTGCAAATTTTTTTGCAAAATGTCAAAATTTATTAATATTATTATATAGATTGTTTACGATTTTATTTTGGCTTACGGAGAGAACATGCATATTACAAGAAAGCAAGCTTGCGATGACGAAGTTGCACGTTATATGCATTCATGTATATCTTTATCGGCGCCCTAATGCTTCATCTGAGCGCGATGAAAAATAGAGGAACATTATATTTAGTTGTTCGAAGGGCGCTTATATTTCCAACTGGAGTTTTTTATTACTTGTCAAAATACACGATAGTACATTATTCAAATGATCAACGTACGAGTTGATCGATTATTATGGCATACTTTTTGCTCTTGTTCATGCATTTACAACGCGTCTTAGTTTTTACGAAGGCGCAAGCGTATTTTTCTTGACAAGAAATATATTATTGATTTTTGCACCCTTGTAAAATTGAATAATTTTCATATTAAAAATATGCTACTTTGCATCACAAATATTATATTTGATTTAAAAAAAAATTTTTCGTGTGATAAAAGCAAAAAATAATCATAAGTTCCTACATTATTTATTTCTTTGGAAAAATCTCTCAAAACAAAATTTTTTGGCAAATATTTTATTATTTAAATTATTATATTTGTCATGAAAATTTATTTCGCTTTAATTTATAACGTCTATTTTTTATATGCAAAGTTGATTAATTATTATTGTAAATTTATAATAGTTGCGTAGGATGCGGATTAACAATTGCAAGCGATTTTGTTTTTGCTTCTGAAAACAAATCGAGCGATCAACGATTTCCTAAAGCGTAGAGGACGATGTTAAAGATGTTTCTCGAGGTGAATGTGCATTTCATGGAGGTTCTTTGTGTAATGCACACATACATATGTTATACGCAGGCATGTCAGAAATGCGAAGGCGAGGCTTCGAAATTGCATACTGTTTTTCGTTGACTGAAATATACGGACAAGTGAATAAATTCGATTCGCGCGATACCAGACGATCTTCCTTTCTGGAAAGAGGCATTTCTATGTCTTTCTAAAATTGTTTGAAAGAAATATTTTGTCTGTGATAACTTATTCGTACGCGTAGATATATTTGAAGGTATAAAATTTGTCTGCAATAAAAATATAGAAAATTTGTATGAATAAAAAAATTTTAATTTTGGAAAATAATTTGTCACGGGCTTTTTATATATTACTCTTTTTATATATACTTTTATATGTATTTGTACACATAATATTTTCATAATATTTAAATATTCATAAATAATTTAGAATAATTACAATGAATATTGTATACAATTGTTTTATTGACTCGAGCTGCATATTTCAATAAATTGTGCATTTTAAGGTGCAGCGTCAGTAACGGAATATTTTTACGCAGCGATAAAAAATTTTTTTTTATGGCACATTTGACTTTCTGCAATTTTCCATTTTCTATGTCAATCGCGACAATACATGCAAACGTGATTTATCTAGTTTTTTGCTTCTGTATTCTATGGAAAAAAAGAATCTGTCGTTTCACAGAGTGACCCATTTCACTGAAATATATTGATGTTTTCTTTTTTTAATATAGTCGTTTTAAAGCTATATCCAATTATTCTTGTGCGCAAAAACAGAAATTTGTTTTAAATCCCGTGTGAAAACAAATATCCTCTTTCTTTCTGCGGAGTTCAACTTTTTTTCTCTCATGCTTAATCTTTTGTGATATATATTAATTTCTTTTTAATTCAATAATTTTAGCAGTGCATGCTAAAGTAAAATACAAATTTGCAATTATTAATTGATTTGTTTGTGTTTGTGTTTATTTTATTGAGTTGTGGTAAAATTTATTGTATATTTACAAATGATTGTGCAACATATGTATGTATGTGTATGAGACGTTTTTAATAACATTTTATACAAATAGTTTTTCCAGAATTAAAACGATTGAAAAAGCGTTTGTTAATATTTTTATTTTTTCCAATAACGCACTTCAAAATGTAAGAGATTTGATTGCTTCGATATTCAATGATTTATTTCAGCAAATTTTTCGTAAATAATTAAAAATATATATATGTTAAACAGATATACGAAATATACATAATATAAACAATCATATATATATATATATATATATAAATTATATATAAATGTCAAAGTAGCAAATTAAATTTGTCTAAATCGAACAAAAGTTTTACATCTGCTGTCTAATATTAGTAGCATTAACAAAATCCTGATGTGAAACAGGAAATTTGTAGAAGCAATTTATATTAGCAGTTACATTGCGTAAGCCAGCGCATGGTAAATAATGTAAGTGTAAGTAAATGTAATGTATTTTCTCAGGATGCACTCAGGTGTTGCCGCCCGCAAGTGTATAATTTTTATTTCTTAGATAAAGAAAATGTATTCTAATTAAATATAATAAATATTAAAATGTGTGTTTAATCAAATACTCTCTTTTTAACGTTTAAAATATTTATAAAAAGGAACAAAATGATTTAGACATTGCATCTATATGTATTTATATTTGCACATAAAATTGATGTAAGTATATATTTTAAAATTTTATAAAAAGATATCTTAAGCTTGTACTTTATCCTTGTTTTAAATTACTATTTTATTCTTATTTATTTATCCTTGTTTTAATGGATTTTTTTGAAAGAATATTTTTTCTCTCTCTTTCTATCTCTCTTTAAATCTTTTTAAATATTTTACGTTATGTAGAATCTCTTTTAAATGGGCACGCGCTTGAATCTCCGACTTGTTGGAATCTTCGATTCTCAGTAAAAAGATAAATAATTTAATTTAAATTAATTTAAACTTTCAGCGTTCTCTGATTTACCAACTTTTAAACAGTTTCGACTTAAAAAGTCATTATGGTTTCAACATTTTATTATGAAAACCTTCGTTTTATAGATTACCTCTAATAATGAGATCTGTCGCTATAAGATGAGGCATTACAATATATCCTATATAGCTAAAAAATTTGACAACATCCATATTTGTTTTAACTCGGTATAACAATATTTAACTCTATTTCTTTCTCTACGAGATATTTCATTAATTTTGTATGTTAAATGTGAACACATTGTAGTATTTGATTCATCTCATTTGTTATTTAGGAACTAAGCTTTAGTTTGAAAACTTACTTCTTTCAAAATAATCGGCTTCCAGCCTCATTTTTCCCACGGATAGATGTATCCCGGGATGCTTGAAATTCAACGTTTGTGGCTGGTATTCGCCGCGAAACCGTTTCTTTAAAATCGTATCGTGCACTTACAAGTGCCTTCTTCGGCACGTAGTGTGCATTTCTTGCTCCCTGTAGCTGTTTCTACAATGAAAAATACACACGGGAGTGAATCTCGCAGGAACGAACAGAGCTTTTTCTCCGTACGACTTTTTTGCCGATTCTGTCTTCAGGATATGGAGAGAGATCTAATGCGAAATTCCGTCTTCGTAACGACGAAGATATCGCGGTCGATATATTTTGTTCTGTTCATTTCTCCCCAACGCTCGTATTTTAGAGACATTGTTTTTTTGTTAGACAATTTTTTCGTCGAATGTCTTCGTATTCGTATGATTATGCTTGTCGACTGCAGTAATGAAGTGATGGAAACTGAAATGGAATGAAAAAGAGCTACAGAGTAAAGTTCATCTTTTTTTCAATATTTTTCCTTTTTGAAATATATTTTCTAAACTTTGAATGCATGTGTGTTGGTATTTTTGACTGACTTTTCGCAATAACAGCGTTTTTATTTAAAAGAAAAATTTATCGAAATCCATGCAAAATTTGAGCTGCTGCTATTTAAGGGAATTTATTAATATTTTCAGATACTACATAGGCAGATAAATGCAAAGGATATTGTATATTTGTGTGTAAAGGTGAAAGATTTGTCAATATAAACGCTGATTTTCATTATTAAATTTCGTAGAAACATTCCGTTATATATGTGAAAAAATAAGAAAAATAAATACATTTACATAAAAAATCTAGAAAAAGTACTCATTTTTCGAGAGTTTCAAAGATATGCCCCCTTAATAATCAATAATAAAGAATCAATAAAGTAGAAAAAGATTGCATCTCTTATCAATCCTTTGTTTGAATAACAATTTAATAATTTGTTTATATGATATCAATAATATTTCAATTAAAGCTGTTTTTTACATCTACGTGATTATTATGAGTTATTTGTTTCGTTAAAAAATTCAACGATCGATCGATACCGCGAAGGCTTGCTGAACAACAATATTACAAAATTGCAGACATATTTACGTTGTTTATGCATTTTGTTTACTATGGATGTACGTGTTTCATCTCGGATTGTATCTTTCATGATTACTAAAAATTGTATTTTTTTTCTTTTCATACGTGAGCAAATTGATGTATAAAACGTGACGCAGAAGACACGTATCCGCACGCAATGACACGTTTAATGTCTTTTTTCGCGAGACGAATTTACGCATAACGTAACGTAGACCTCTGCTTTCCTCTCGTGCACACATCGACGATCGTTCGTGCAGAAAATTGAAAAGCCGCACGGAAAGAACGACGCGCGTTCCACTTTTTTGGGCAAACGAATTACAGCTAGATGGAACGAGCGCGATGGATGACAAGGTTGCACTGTATTGACATAGAATCAATTTAAAGCTGCTGCGCGACGATTTTTAATTGAAAGTAAAAAAAAATTACCGCTGTTTCGGCGTGTGACATTCAATCGATTTATATATCTCTTTTTTCCTCTATTGCAAATTAATTAGTTGTATTTAGGTACTTTTATTTCCATTCCACTATAAGAAGAAAAATAATATTTTTTATCGAGTAAATCGCCGATTAATATATCCAATTTTGATCAGTCAGATTAATTGAAAAACAATTTTTGCTTGCGTAGCTCATATTCGTATCGTATAAATGTAATCACGCATCATTATTCATCAACCACGACACAGAGTAATGATTGGAATGTATAATTCTTGGTATTCTGCGATTTTCATGACGTTTATTAAACAGCTATAATTGATCTACTGTTATTGTGTATAATCGTACAAATACGTACGTAATAATAAACAGTTTTTAAAAATGATAGAAACGGAATGTATTGGAGTTATTATGAATGTAATTTGGCTATATATATATTGGTCTAACAAATTATATTTATTTATATGTCACAAAATATGTTTTGTATATTAATTACGATATCAGTTTACTCTTTTAATTTAAAACATAATTATGATTTTTGTGCAATTTTTAGTCTGAAAAAATCTAATAATTATAAATTTTTTAATGTAATTTAATACTGGAATATCACGACATTATTATTCTTAATTTAATAACATTAGAAGAAAATTAATTTTTGTATATAACGACAATCTTATTCCAGTCTTTTTTTTTCTACAGATTTTTATTTTATACAATACTTCCTTTTTCTGTGCAAAATTTTCAAGATCCGCTTAGTTTTAGCGGTGCTCGTGACAAATTCTTAATTTTTTTTTTTTTTAATTCTTAATTCACGTCTTTTTGCTGTAAAATAGTTTTTTTTTTATATAAGGTACACGATGAAAAGTACAGCATTGCTGTTAAATTTTTTGCATTGACATTAAATTTGCGTGCATCACTTATGATATTTAGGTATTTAAGTAAAACTCGTTCATACTTATCAGAAGAATTTATTCACAGACGGAATTATATATAACGACGGCAATACGTGCAAGCGTATACATGGTTTATAGAGTCTATATATCCACTCTCTATATTTCGGAAATGATAAAATTATGAAAATTTGCGAAATTCGTGTTTGATCATTTCGAGGAACGATTCTTTTGAGGGGGTTGGAAAAGTTGTCTCTCCAAGGGAGTGCCCTAAAGAGACCCCCACAAAAATTTCAAATGGAATTTTCTATGCAGTATATTGTTTAAAAGAACAGAAAAAAGAAAATTTTTGATGCATATCAAGGGATGAAAATTGGCTTTTTTGAACTTTGATAAATAACTTCCGAACGGGGCAATTTATCAACTTTCGTTTTGCGCCAAGAAAATTTTTTTTTTTTTTATACGATGTGTTGCAATATATATGGGAGGGAGGAAGGTCCCATTTGAAATTTCCGAGTTGGGGTCCCCAGGGGATCCTCATGGGATCCCTCTCCGGGAAACAAATCCCTCAACCCATTTAAAAGAATATCCCCTTGAAATGATCAAACATGTATTTCACATTTCATTTTCATAATCTTGAGTTTTCGAAATATCGAGGATGGAGACAGACTTTATAGACACTCTGTAGAATATTTATCGTAGCGTGACCAGCGCAATGGTTATTGAATCTTGGTCTCTTTCAAAAACCATGAGTTTATGGACGAGCGTGTATCGTTCTTCATATAGTTTTGCGCACGTTTGCATGAATGAAAACTTGCGTTTCTCCCTTTCCTTTTTGCAGCATCATACCTCGAATAGTGCCACACAATGCACACCTGTCCCATGTGGCTTCTCTCTATAAGCCCGATTGTAACGCAGACTCACATCGCATTCGAGATCCACCGACAAACTTAATCGATATTAATCACTCGGTTTCTATCATTCAAATCCATTTTCGGCTCTGTTGACTCGATGTGGGACGAGCAACCGTTTGGCTTTCCACATGGGATCGCGCAATAGATATCGATGATTGCTTTTTGTTAAAGCGAGATAGATATATTTGCATGGGAATTGTGCTATCGCACCGGATGTTACGCCAATTCGACTTTCTATGTGACATAACGAAACGTGACGCGTAACAGTTCCAGGCTTCAATTCGAACGACGTGTCGCTTTTAAGGTATCGTAACGTAAAATAAGTTCAAAGAAGGCCATATAATGTGAGATATTTATTCAGAGAGTGATATAAATATTTGAAAATTTTTCTACAATTGACGCATAACCGCGACACACACACACACACACACATACACATATAGTTTAAAATTGATAAAATTATAAATTAAATTACTTAAAAATTGTGCGATAAAGCTTTATTAAAATACAACACTAAATATGATTCTTATTTGTGTGATGATCGTGTGAGATTCATGTTAATGGAATGAGATAGTGTTAAAGTATGTTTTATCGGGAAATTACATTGATTCAAAGTGTATATTAATTTATAGGGTTGGTTATCTCGTTTGCAAAGTTCATGATACTATAATACTGATTTACGATACGCATTTATCTTTGTTAAAGTAAAATCATGGTAAATTCCTAGCTAGTAAACATCAGCACAGTTATGCGCAAAGTACACGAATTTTTCGATCATTATTTTTCCAGCAGTAGATGTTCATTTGCCTCGTTCAGCATTATACCGGCTGATTAAGTAAAATTAATTTTCTTAGTCTAATGTGTACGCAAGCGAGATTTCTCTCTCTCTCTCTCTCTCTCTCTCTCTCTCTCTCTCTCTCCATAAAAATTTTACGTCATTCTGATAGAAATATAAAAAGAAAAATTAAACTAATTGAATGATATAATAATATGGTGCATATGTTTACATTTATAGTATTTTATATAGAGAGTGTGGAAAAAATACCGGGACTCTAAAATACGGGACTCGAAAACAAGGCATTTGAGAAGAAAATGTTACACATAAAAGTTGTACGATTTTAACAAATGCATCAAACGGTGACTTTTGATCTTGAGCGCAGTTATAAGGAGGTCTTAAGATCAACTTTAAAAGCTTAAATGGAAACCGGAAATTATTTTTTATTTGATATTTTTGTAGTTTATCTTGAGAAATTTTCAAACTACTATAATAAAGTATTTGTTCATTGAGTATTTTTTGAGTTATTTTGTATCTTATTCTGACATCTTATTTTGATGTTAAATATAAAATATCTCGTAAAATATTTACTTTTTGATCATCTTACGTAATATTCTTATACAGAATAATAAGATGGATCAATTAGTATGAAGGAAATAATTTTTTTTTAAAAGAGGGTTCTGGTATTTTCCTGAACCTTATACCGGGTGTTTTTAAATAAGAGAGAAAAATAGAACAAAAACAACACAAAATGAAAATAAAAGAAAAAATTAATTTTTACCTCTTCCTTTGAAGGAGTATAATTCCCCCAGGAAAGAAAGAAGCATACATCTCTCCTCGGAGAGGGATATATAAGTATATGTTTATATGAAAAGCCATCTTAATTTTCGATAAAGAATCATATCCTCAAATTTTTCGTACGTATTTAGAAACAGTAAATATCAATAAATTATCAAGCAGCAAATTTTTATTATTATATCAGAAATTAAAAATAAAAACGCATAAAAACAAGTGTTGAATATATAAAAACACTGGAAGACGCTCTCCTTTTTTGAATCAAAAAAAAAGTATTGCAATATTTCATCGAGTTTCCTCGTCACCAGGTTCTCCGCATTGTAATATCTGACACATCCGCTCGGAATATCTGACACAACGCTCGTCCTTCGTAATCCGCGACGATGCTCGCCGCGATACGTAATCTTCGAATGATCTCGTAACCGACGCAGAAATGCAACCGCGGTTAAAACGTCGATGCAGCGATATCTAGAGCTGTGCAATCGTTCGACCGTATGCGTGCAACGGTTTACGGTTAACGGACACCGTCGTCACCGCCGCCGTCGACGGCGGAAGAAGTGGTGAAGAACACGGGATAGCCGGTAGGAGGTGCCGAAGAGAGTGGCGGAAGATACGTAACACATTTTACGGGCGCGAACGGACAGAGACGGAAGCGAGGTCGTATATAGATCGAGAAGGAAGAGAGAGAGAGAGAGAGAAGAAATAGGAGGTGGAAGCTTTCGCGGGCTGTGAGAAAAATCAGAGGGGGCAGCAGGGGTGGAAAAAGGAGAGGGGGCATTGGTGGCCATGAGGAATTTTACGGCGGTGGGGGCGGGTGGGGGCGACGGCGGTGGCGGCGGCTCGTTCAGCACGCAGGATCAGTCTCGGGGAGAGAGACCTCGCACCGACGTTTTCGCCTCGCTCTAGCTAGTATCTCCGCCGCACTCGTACGTGCTAGAAAATCGCGTCGTATCGTTGACAGATTTTGAGCCGCGAAAAAGAGAGAGAGAGAGAGAAACGCCGCGGGTAACAAACATCGAGATTTTCCCCGCACGTTCCGATCTTCCCTTCGAGTGGAAGAGCATTCCGGATTTCACGCACTTCTTTCTCTTTTCCTTACTCTTATCTTCTTCGCCTTGGACGACCCACGCGTCCTGGTGATCGCGTCGGTTGTTGTTGTTCAGTACGGTCAATGAAGGCTGGCTGAGGGCGAAGGAGACAGAAGAGAAGCACAAGGGAGACAGAGAGTGAGAGGAGAATTGCGTACGTCCTCGTCCCGTCCTCTCTGATCGAGCACGCACCCTTCTCGATCGACAAAGGGAGAAAAACGAGTACACCGCGTGTAAGGATCATGCCGCTGTCAGCTTAAAGTGACAATCCCGGTGTTGTAGAGTAGCGCGTAAAGGGCTGCATCAAAAGCAGGGAAAGAAAAGAGAGAGAGAGAGAGAGAGAGAGAGAGAGAGAGAAAAGAAAAAAACTTAAAAATCGTGTTGACGTTTAAATCGCGACGTAGTACGGATTGAAGTGGGGACGCTTTTCCTTACGAGGGTACGCGTGAGTGTACGACTAATTAGGCATAGCGAAGGAAAAGGGAAAAGAGGAGTAGGAGTCATTGCTACAACCGGGTCGAAGAGCCAAAAGATAAGAGATTGCGTGTGTGTAGTAGAAGGTACTTCGTATGCGAGTATACTCGGCGGACGACCCCTGGGGCGTACTGAGCAGAAGGGAGGCTGCGAAAAAGGCGAAAAATTCCTCGATCTTTCCACATCCTTTGTTCCTGGAATTTCCGAGTAGCTGCCTCGAGCTCGCGAACCGAGCTCGAGTATACCTGTGAGGCTGACGGCTGTTCCGCTGTCTAAGCGTTTTAGAACTGACGTCTCTCTTTGAATTAGACAAAGCTGCGATAGAACGTACGTCTATATAATGTACGATTCTTTTCCTACCGTTGAATTTTCCCAAGTCAGCTCGTACATTTTCTACACGCAAGGCGAAAAAGGAATAAATAGCTGGAAGGGGATTAGGGTCATTCGATAAGATATCTGGCTTTCTGATCACGTCTCAGACCGCTAATCTCCTGTAAGATTGGTCATTTCGTGGGTCACTCGGGAAAAATTTTATTAAATCGTACAAGAAACGACGTATTGAGTTCAAAAGCCTTTTGAAATGAATATAATTAATGCGAAACACGTTAAACGAAAATAAAAAAGTTCCTTAAAATATTGCTTACTGTATATATTTGTCTTCTCTTTTCATTTAGATTTCAAGATCCTTTTTTACATTCTTTCATAAACATCTGTGATCTGACAATTCATTTGGTAGGAAATACTTTATCACGTTTAATGTTTAATTTTAAAATGTGGAAAAAAGTATTTCCATGAGAATAATTAAATATTATATATATATATATATATATATATATATTTAATTAATTAATTATTTAATTAATTATATATATGTAAAATTTTATTTAATTAAAATAAAAGTAAGTAATGTCAAAGTAATGAAAGTAAGTCATTTCTGTAATATTAAATACTAGAGTAATTAAACTTGAGATTAACTCTTCGCAAAAAGGGAATTCAATGAAAAGTGCTCGAATATTAAGGCTATACTACGGTCTCTATAGAATTTCAGAGAAACTCGGAATGAGACTCTCGGGAAATTGATTTATCGCGACGTATCTATTTATACATCGTGGTATTATGCGAGAAGCTTACACATCAATAAGCAATTTGTTCTTATCTATTTTTATATTATAGATACGGCGACGTTGAATCGCATATATAGATACGAAGGAAAAAGCCAATACGCGATACATCGCCAAATCGATACGCCCCACATTGCGTATGATCGGTCTCCCGCTGTATGTAAATAAACAATTCCATTCGCCGACCTCACGCGCCTTGTTAGGTTAAACGCTAAAAAAAAAAAAAAAACGACATTTTCATTCGGCAGCCGATCCCGCTGCGAAGCTTGAAATTTTAAACGCCCGTTCTAGATTAAATTCGACCCGTGTATACCGTGTGGCCGGCGCGCAACGTTATCCGATGGCTTTAAGCCGCGCGCTTAAACTTTAAGCACGAACCGGCGGGGAGGTGGGTAATGCAATCGGACGGATAATGGGTTAAACGCGGCCGAGTACCTTCCTCTCTTCCAACCCCTCCCCACCCCTCTTCATCGCTCCCCTTTTTTCTCCCTCATTTCTCTCTTTCTCGTCATGCAGCTGCGGCCCTTTATCGGCCGTCACACATACCGGGACGGTAACGATCGATAGCGCGCGAATATATACGCAAAAAGCCACGGGCCGCTGGTCGAAGCTCGCGTGAAATTATATACGGTTGCGATGTGTGATTCGCAGGACGCAGGTGAGATAATATGCGCTCGCGAATTGCGCGCGAGGGTGCGCGAGCCAGGAGGGTGCCATCGTACCGATTGCAGCAGTGACTTGCGGGCTCGCGGGCGGACACGTTGCGAGCGCAGCTTGACAGCTTACGTTCCATGTGTCGTGAAAGGGCCTGTGCCAACGACGGCGATCTCGCGGGCACGGTTTTTCGGACGAACGACGGCTTCTCGTGAGTAATCGGGTTTAGCTCGGCTGCTGTGCCAGCTACTACTGGTCTCCTCCTCATCTTCTTTATCGTCGTCTTTATCTCGAGGCGAGGAAGTGCAAACGCGGGGTACAAAACGCTCGCGAGACGAATTTTACGAGAGAGAGAGAGAGAGAGCGAGAGTGAACGTTATCGTTTATCTCGAGGGATATACGAAGAGAATATTGCACGACATTGGTCCGCTGGCCTCGTGGAATAACGCTACTACTGAACCGGTAAGCTTCTTTCGTGCGGTTTATTAACGCCTTGTAATCCTTAGATTTCATGAGGAAAAATATCGAGATATCTTGGATATTCTCTCTTTATTTTTCTTCTCTCTTTTTCGTCCCTCTTGCTCCAATAATATGTTCGATTAAAAGGACAGTTGTTTACGAATTTTAAATAAAAATTGTAAGCAACATATGATAATGCTAAAGATTAAATATCATCACTATAAGAATTTATATGTTGATTCGTGATGATAGCGGCAGTTGATGTAAAATAGACTTTTCCAGAGTTGTAACATCGAAAACTGAACTCGTCTAAAGTGTACTTAGACTTTTTGCTTTTGCAGCCATTCTGCAATTTGACAATTTACTTTGCTTTATGACTTCTTTCAATACATGGCACACAGTTCAAAATTCGATTCGTTATTTGAGAATCTATTGATATTACATCTTACAGGATGTTTCTAAATAAGTGCGATAAATTTTAAGAGATGATTCTTTGTCGAAAATTAACTGGGGTGTTTTATATAAACATATAGTTCCTTTCTGAGGAGTTACTTCTCTAAAGGGGAGAGGTGAAAATTAATTTTTTTTTTTCCTAATTTTGGACAGGTTAGTAAAATGAAATTTGGTGGACATTTTTTACTGGTAGAAAGGATATTTTTTAAATCTTTCCGTATTGTTATAAAGGGATGCAACTAACAACTTCCTATTTAAATTTTATTAGAATTTTTTAACGGTCCGGAATGATCAGGAGTATATATTTATATGAAAGACCTCCCTTAATTTTCGACAAAGAACTATTTCCTAAAATTTTCTGCTCTTATTTAAAAACACCCTGTATATGCTGATCTATAAATAATTTTGTTAAATTATAAAGATAGGTCGACAATGCATTTAGATTTCTTTTAAAAAATATCATAAATATCATGCAATAGTAACAGATTACTACAATAATTTATATTCTGCGATAGCAAATTTAATATGTTAAACAAATGTAATTATCAAACAAGTCGATAATAATATTTGCGGAAAATATAATAAATAAAAAGATGGATTAGGAGAAAATAAACACTAGATTAGGGTACAAACTCGTATATGACATGACTGGCGTGACTTCGTGGACATTGTACATAAATTCGAAATACGCGCATTCGCGTGCTTGGATTAAATATAATCTTCTGGAAGAGTAAATTAGGGAATACGTTCAATTACCTTGAGTATTTGCGTCACGAAAAGTCGAATCATTGCTCGCGTCTTGTGTCGGTTTCGTACCGCCATAATGAGACACCCTGTATATACGTTCAATTAGAATTAAGAGCTTTACAACAGCTGCTTCTCCCGGCAAATTAAACGACCGACAGATTAAAACTTCACGCCGTTAATCCCGCGGTCGTTGTTTTACAATGATTAACGTGGTTGTAATAATCGTTTACTTTTTGTGGATATAATAATCGTTTGCTTTTTTAGGTGAAATTTTCATCTGAAATGTTATTCTATTAGGAAGCTCTATAATTGAAGTATAATATCTTCTTGAAAGTGGAAAGCTAATAGTTCTCATGCAAAATGATATTATATCTACTTATATTAATATATTATTTTTTTAGGCAAATATGAAATAGTTACAAAATTGTTTGTTGCGTTTATATTTGCACGTGAATATTTTCGATATTTTTTTTATACGAACATAACTTGAGACTAATCGAATAAATTGTGCAAAATAAAAAACCAAAGATACTAAATATACTTTGAGACTAAAAAATCTCGCGAAATTAGTGCGCGTGCTTTCTAGTTAAAAGAAAATTTAATAAGTTATTTACGACTATATGTAATCATATGTGATATCATAATTGGTTGGATAATGTTTTTTAAATAAAAATACGTGTATTACTTTTATATTATAATTTTATTATTATGTTACATTTGCCATGATTAAGGATGTATGTGTCACATGTCAAAACTTTGACAAAAGCAGGAAAATTTCATATTCTACTATTTCTTCTGAATATCTGTGCAAAGCCTGAGCACAACTTTCTTAACGGTTTGGAAATTATTTGAGTTTACAGTTAGTATTGATGATTATGGAAAATCGCGTATTGTAGTATTTATTTGTCAAGGAAAAACATTACCAATGAAATAAAATTTTTTACATATATTAAGAAAACTCGAATAAATATTTGCGAAACTTGATTTAGAAAATGTAGAAAAATATTAGTTTTCTCTAATATTTTTTTCTTAGCAAAATATTATTCGTTTTTTTTCTTTCTTGCTTCATTTTAGGGGGTATTCACGATCAAAAGTTTTTGTCATAAATTAGAAAAAATATTAATTATAACTATTTTTTTTAAGACCTTAAAAACCATATTATTTTATAATACTTTAATTCTTTTTATAATTTGGTTTTTATAGTTTGATTTATTTATTTGATTTTTCAAACAGTATAAACGTAAGAAATACGTTTTTCTTTTTTAATTTTGACAGTTTTTTTGTTACTATTGTACAACCAAAACATTGTTTTAATAGAATAGCATTTTTCAATTTTTTGATATTAAATCTTTAATGCTAGACACACACTTATGTACAAGAATATTCAATAAATAACAAGCAGCTGATATACTGTTTTCTATTAACACAAAATTGAAATTGTCTTCTATACTTGGTTATAAACTTCTCGGTTTAAATGACGCAACGGACACTCTTGTAAAGCCATTTTTGTACGATAACACATTTCACGACTTGACGTCTAAATGATTTAACACTCATCTTGTTGCGCATTAACAACGTTTCCCATCGTTCAATCTACCATCGCCCTATCCAACCGCGACGAAGCCATGAGGCTTTTGAAGTGTCTGCATAATTCATCGGTCGATCTTATAGCAGTAATCTTCTCGTCCATCATTTTTGGCTCGTCGGCCGTTTTCATGTTCATCACAGCACACTTGCGACGTAAAGCGTGCTCGAGATAACGCCGCCGAAGGCAATCAGTTTCTCGTTTTTTTTCGATACACGAGAAATCAAGAAAATCGATTTTGATTCTGTCAGGAATTCTGTCCAATATATAATATTGACATTAGAATGTGCGTGAGATTTATTTTCTTTAATATCTTTAATATGCCTTAATAAAGTAATAATATAAAAAGTGAATTTAGAAATTTTAATAGTCATAAATATAATAATGTGATAAAATAAATAATTTATTTTGAAATAAGAACTATTTCTCTAAGAAAACAATTTTATTTATGTCACAGATTTCAATGTTTTTTAAGGAACATTATTTAATTTAAGGAACTTTATTTCTGAGAGTATGAAACTTTTGACATCTTTATTCGTTCGTAACTTGCTGCAATTTTTAACAATTTTCAAAAATATCACATAGATTTTATATCCAGATAATGTTAAAAGACACGAGTTAAAAATGTATTTAATAAAAGAAAGATGTGAGAGAATATAAAATTCAAAAAATTTATTTTATATTTATATGGATTGGAACGCATATTCAGGATTTTTTACGCATTTATTTGCACGTGCTAGAATTTTTTTTTTTTTTTAATTTAAAATTTTTGTTATAGTAGACCGGTATGTCAAGTTAATAGCAGTAGCTTCACTAGAGTTATTTTATTCGCGATGATACGAGTTTAAATAAAGGGGTAAATGCGCATTTATCGATTTTTCAGACTTTTTAAATGCGGAGAAGCTGCGTTAAAGTCCAGACGCATACGTTGAAAGTAGCACAAGGTCATACAACAATAATCCCACAAGTGTAATTTATCTCTTTTGTCTAAAAAATATTTTGATTATAATTTAATAATTAAAGAAACACATGCAATTTTTTAGATATTTGCATAAAGCTTTAAAAAATAAAAACACTAAAAAATTTTAACAGCTTTTTTGCATATTTTTCTCTCAAGTGAATATATAAGACTATTATTATTATATTTTAATATCTTAGATGATATAAAATTTGTAGAATTATAAATATTTATGTTTGTGAATTAAATTTATAATATATATATTTTGAAAAATACTAAAATGTAATAAAAGAACTATGATATATTTAATAATTTACGAGAGATATCCATTTTTTTTAATGTCGAGATTATTGAGCGAATCTAAAAATATATAGAATTGTCGGATGACATTTTGTTGTCATTTGTAGCCCATAAATCGCGTTTCCGCGAGATTTTATTTTGTAAATTGTCGAATTAGTGACAAATTTGGATGTTCGCATATTCGTAGTCCAGACACATCTAGACACATTAATGTGACACATAGAGAGACACATGTATGATACATACACTGATGAAATCTTCATATAAAAGAATGATTACATACACAGAAAACGAAGCTTTTTTCCTCCTTCAATCAACACGCGGCGCTCGATCGAAAACAATTTGAATAATTCCCCTCGTGCCGGTAACTTCTTAAAAAGACTTTCGATACCTTTGTCCTGAAATCCTGCCGATGGTCGTTACGGCTAAGTAGTCGATCGGTACGAAATTCCCTTTTGTAGTCGCCTAAAAGATTTTTTGCACGAGGCTTTGTCGCACGATATTGCTGATACTTAAATTACGAGAATATTAAGGCATTTTACATTACACGCAAAAGCTTCATTATTTTTATCTTGCGATACAATTTTTTTTCTAATTATATTGGTCGACGAAATGAGGCCTTTCTGCCTTAAGTTCTATTAAGTCATTTCTGGTAGATTTTTTTAACGCGGATTATGAATTTAGCCGTAAAAATGGCACATCGTGTCAAGTTTTTGAGAAAATCTCAGTTAAAGTTGCTAAAATAGGCGTTTTTTGATACTTTTGTATGAGTTATATTTTTCGACCGGAAATGATTTGATAGAACTTAAGAGAAATTTCCTGTTCAACAACAGTATATTATATTACATATGTAAATGTTAAATGATGTAATATTTTGACTTGAGCGATACATTTTTAATGTTTATTAACTTTTCCACGAAACTCGATTCAACTTATATCAAAATCGTATGATTTTACGCTATAAAAATAAAATTCTGCTATTTAAAACATGCGTGACATAAACTGAATATTTTTGTCATAACACAGTCGAAGATTTCCATTCTCTTGCTTCGCCGTTTGGTATTGCTGTAATCGCATGATACAAAATCGCGAGGCAGGATACACGGTGACCACCTCACCGGTTTTAATAACAGAATGAATGTCAGAATCTAGCGCAACCTTGGTTCGCCATTTCGTCTTCTATCGTATCTAGATGGATGTTGGCTCGTATCGAGCATCTATAGCAGTCACCCTTGACATTCTAAGTCGTTTCTAACTGGATCGTCATCGCCGGACACTATTGGGTGTATCATAAGTCAATGATTTTGAATAATTCATTGTATCGAATGTGAGAGGAATAAATGTTTACAGAGCACACGGTGACGATTACGCAAACGCGACACGTAATTTTGAATGGTGTAATATATATTTCATATTGGCGACTTATACAATATATAAATTTGAAGTATTTAGCACGATATTTTAATCGTGTGTTTATGATATTTTATAATTTTTTGTAAAATATTACAACTGAAAAGACGTGCGTAGTACATTATTATATTTTAATTATTTCCAGTCAAAAGAATATGTAGAAATGACCGGCAATAATATTAAAATATTATGATAGAATATTATAAATGATACAAATAATTGAAATAAAAATCGAGAAAGTTTGCGTAATAATTTAATACATGCATAACTTTGCGGGATAAAGGGAAAATTAAGAAGAAAGACTTGCGATGAGATACAGAAGCTTTTAAAAGCGCCGGTTACTTTTTGTTATCAAACGATTTACGGCCAGATTTCTATTCAATCGATAGCGGCGTAGAAAGAAACAATTTTTGTCCTCATTTTTCAAGGCGAGCCGTTTCGAAGGATCGATACCAGAACATGTAACACGACAGCAGGATTTAGTGCGGCCTTGAGCTATTGATCCTACTAACCCCATTGTACGTGGATCTTTCCTTTCGATTTACTTCGACACTACACATACGTTTGGTCGACCATATTGAATTCGCTTAATCGTATTCACTGCAATAGTAATATCAACGCGCTACAATATATAATCTTTGTATCATGATCGGATAATGACGATCGATTAATCATAATAACGTTCATTTAACGTTCAACCGATACCCGTCATCATGAGTTTAGTGTAAGTGACATATTCATATGTCACTTCGTGTATCTTTAATGAAGATCAGCAGTTCTCGATTGATTGGTCGATTCAATTTTGATATTTTATTTTATCTTCTAATCGATTGATAAATGTTACAGGCTAAAGGAATTATACGATAAATTTAAATTATGGGTGATAATATTATTCTTGTCAATTATTTATCATAACATTTAGTTCATGAAAATAGTCTTTTTTGCAATTTTAATTGCAAATTTTTTAAAATTCTGACGTAATGGATAAGTAATTTCAAAACCGGATTCAACGTCCAAAAACTTATAAGAAATGACTAGTCCTGTTCCGGTGTTAGAAAAAAATCATTTTTTGTTCAATAGTATAATATTGGTGGGCAAATAGTCTTTGATATAAATTATTGTGACTATTTATAAAATTTGCAGTATTTTTTAGTAGAAAGAAGTAGAATGTAACAACTCGAAAAACTATTATCTAAGATATCAAATCAAAGAAAGAAGGGGAAGGAAGACGGAAAGAAAATTACACCAGTCGAAGGAACAATTTATCACGCACACAGAGACACGTGAGCAATTGTTTATGATAGTTTATGATAACGTACTTGAAATACAAGAATCGAATAAAACTTTTGCGAAGAATTCATGAGAGAGAAAATGATTAATAGCCGCAAGGGATCAGACATTGCAAATAAAATATCTGTCCGGGGTGTCTCTGCCCGGAGGCAGTAAATCCCACTACGCGATCTCTCAAGGATCCGCCTCACGGCACGAGGTGTAAGATGAGATTGTATAAAACCTGATAGTCAGAGGCGACATAACGCTCGATCGTAAATAATAAATGCGGGAAATTTCCTCGGCGAGATGATTGTCTCGGGCCGTCGCGAACTTGATGGTGATCCTTTTCGAGGTTGTTATATTCGAAAAGTCGGATAAACTGCGGGAAGAGGAATGCATTTAAAGCGAGAACAAGATTTAATATGACATTTCCGATCGAATTGAAATTATTCGCCGAGTTGGAAGAATCGAAAATGAGCTCGAGGAATATCGTGATAGAACAATGATGGCGTAGGGTAAGGAATCAGGCTTCCAGATGGCCTGTAATCGCATCACGACGACAACTCGGAGTATCTTTCATCACGGATTCTCATTCGGATCGCGAATAGGTTACTGTCGTGGTACGCTTTCGCGATTATGCGATGGCTCGTTATAATCATCGGTTTTATCTCATTAATCTCGCAATTGTGCGAGTACCTTGTACAAATGTCATCGCGCCGATGCGGTTTCCACTTGTGTTCCAGATCGCCATCTTCGATATTTCGATGTCAGGGCACGTATCGATGTTAACAACGCGAATTGAATACTAAGTATATCTTGTTATGCAATGTTACTGGAATTAACGAACATGTGCGGTGATTTCAATTGCAATACTCGTCCGACTCTTGATGCGTACGCAATCCAATGTAAACTTATTTTAGTAAAGTGCAATCATGGGATGTTGAGCTTAATAAGATGATCAATTGATGTGAATCTAGTCTTGGAAATTGCAGATATTGTAGATCGAGATAGCAATTAGTCGAGATTGCAACCGTCCTTCTTTGGTATCAAGGAATATTCGAAGATAGTAAGAAACTTCAATTTTTATTTCTTCTATTTTATGTCTTTTTTTTATTTAAATCTTATAAATTTTATTATAAGGTAATCTAATTATGTCACTGTAATTATAGATATAGATTATTAAGTAATAGAATATTTTTGCATCTTTTTGGTACAATATATATATTAGCTATATTTGTTTACCGTTCTAAAATATTTTTGAGTTATTAATTATATTACACATGATTTATCATAAATATTGCCGTTTACCGTTCTAAAATCTTTTTGAATTATTAATTATATTACACATGATTTATCACAAATATTGCTTTTTCCAAGCAAAGCGAAGATTTATAATATTTAAGTCAATCTAACAGATTTAAAAAAAAAAACAAATTAATAAGAGATATAATTAATAAGAGACATCAAATTAAGGGATTGAACGAATATTGCAACGAATTAATATTAATTTTTTTATTTGAAATTTCTAGAGAGAAAAATTTCTATTCTTGGAGAAGAGTTGTATTTCCGCGATGTGGTTTAGATCCAGTGCTCGTGTTTGCATTTCGGAACGATAATGGCCGCGGCATGTATATTTTTCTTTCTCTGAAAGCGCGCACGTATCTGGAAAATCTTTTCATAATGCGATGGAATAATGTGCTCGCTAAAATTAATCGCGGTTGGAGTCACTCAAACTGCGGCGCACGGCGAAAATAAACGTAGTTATAAATGGCTATAGAGTGCGGTACCCACGCGGCGATACGTACGATAAAATTTTACCGGCGATGTCGATCTAACAATAAGTCCTTGACGCCTACCGTTCTTTCTTGACATTTGATGGTGACGGCTTATTTCTCGGCATCATAAAACATTATACTCCCCTGGAGGAAGAGAACCAATTTCTCACCAAGTAATAGTCTATATTTGAATACACATGTTTATTGCTCTCTTTCTTGCTCTCAAAGTTCATTTTCCAAGGTACGCCTCAATAAAATCTTTTTATAGTATATGTGTATATGAAATTGACGTATCATTTTGGTTATTAAATCGAAGAAATTGCCTTACGAAAACCTGAGACTAAGTTTACGCAGCGTCTTATCTTCTACGTCTGTTAAGTATCAAATGGGTGAAATTATCAATTGGGTGTTGGATTTGCAGTCGCAGATTTCATTCGTACGGCAATTTATAACATTTGAACACAGTTGGAAAATATGTGTTTTTTTATTAAAAAGTATTTCAGTTAAAATTTTTGTGTCAAATATTTGACACATGTATTCATATATTAATTTAACATATTATTGTTATATTAATTGAACTTAAGTGTTAAATTATTTATTAAAACAACTGATAAAAAGTGTGAAAATAACACAATGTGCATTTATTTCTAATTTTTCGCAATAAATATTTTCCGTATTATTATGACAGAATTTATCTGTTAAAATTGACAAAAAAATGTGGATTTTATTCTATATAGAAGTGAGAATGACTATCAATAATATTTTTCAAAGTTAATTTATCTTTAAAAATATGTTGATTTTACACAATTTTATTTTGTGTTAAAATATTAATATAGTATTAATGTTACTACTTAACATACCCATATTATGTTAAATTAACACAAAAATTTGTGTTGGACATATAATATCTGTTAAATTTAACACAAATTTTTTAACTGTGTATTTGTATGTCAATCATACCATATCATGTCAGTGGTATGCTCGCTTTACATTCAATGGATTTTTCATGACAGATTTTAAAACGCATGTTAAAATCCCGTAATTTACACAAATCCTTTCATTTAAATCTTTTAATTTAATTCTACGGCGATGCTCACTAGACGGGATACTATCTTTTCTGGAATCGTTTCAAAAAATACATGCGGTAAAGCCTTAATTATACGACTCTCAAAAGCTCTATCGCGAAAACGTAGAACGTGTTTGCAAAAGAATGCAGTACGAATATTCGCGATGGCGTTGCGATTCTTCTCCTCGATCCGACTCCGATTATTGATCGAGTTAAAACACAGCGTGCAATCAACGAAAGCAGTGTTCTTGCATAGCAAAAGGAACACTTGTTATATGCACGAGCGATGCGGATCGTAATTGAAGGTGCTCGCTAAGCTCTTACCTCTAGCAACGCATTCGAGCGCTCATGAGTTCGTGATGTTCTATTTATTCGCGACCGAAACAGGCAAATGAAATTTTAAAGAGTCGTGAAATTTGCGAAGAGCCAGCATATAACTACAAGCACACTCTCGAGGACGTTAAAGCGAGCGAGAGCTAAAAGGAGAGAACGGGTTGAAGAGGAGAGATTAACCCTTACGTTCAATGATCAATGGGGGGCTGGGGATGATCATAGGTACGCTTACGTCAAAGGATATATTGAAGGAAAAGTCCTCTTCACCTTCATAAGCGCGCGAGAGCTATGAACAAATTGCACGAATACGCTATGAATCTCTAATGATACGATGAGCCTGTCCTCGAAAGCTCTTTATGACATTTAAAAATTTTAGATGATATAAACTCACATGCCTATGTTATATTATTACGTGTATGTCCCCCCCCCCCTTCCCTCTCGGGCGTTAATTTATTGCATTTTCTTGAATCTTAAAATTTTAGTCTTATTGTATGATTTTATATACAAAATGTTATTTATCTAAAATATTTACCTGCAAATTTATAATAAAATGAGAAAAAAGATAATATATGATGATAATGGGGGATATGGCATATTGAAATAAAACGCGTATATTTTGTGAAATATATCCATTAATAATGCATTATTTATATAGCGCACGTGTTTTTAATATAAAAAAAAAATAAAAAAAAAATTGTGTATAAATTTTTATCTTTCCAGTCTATCTTTACATAAATATATCTTATTGTAAAATATCTGTATTCTGTTTTTTTCCACGTTTTTATAATACATGCAGCCGCTATGAATACATTATATATATACGAACGAATGCAATTTATTTTGTGTTATGCAATGCATACAGTTTACTATGTATATCGAAATATCTTTGAAATGCGCGTAAACTAATCTCCGTGATTGATACCGCGACTGGGAGATATGCCTATATAGGATATTGTGTAGCGTGTGTAAAGGATAAAAGTTTGTTGAATTTCCTGCGAGACCTAGTTTCTCCGTTTCAACTGAATCTCCTCGTCTTTGAGAGTAGTTCTCGTCGTTCTCCTCATCCTGAAAAACGCTTCGCAGACTTGATCGAACTATAGTGCCAAATAGTCGTAAAATACGCTGGAGAAGCCCTAACGACGGGGAAACTGAACTAACTATTCTATCGGAAACGCAAAACCAAGTTGGCAACAATTCGAAAATGAAATAAATATGAGGGTTTATACGTACTTTATGTACACATGTATATATATATATATATATATATATATATATATATATATATATATATTGCGCAGTTCTTTAATGTATTTTTCTTAACTGCATATCTCTCAGACTAGAAAAAATAGAATAGAAAATATTACAATATAAGATTATTTATATAAATTTTTATTCCATTGACAATATTCTTTCTTATCAAATTTGTCAATAAGTGTTACAATACGCGACTTTCCATAAGTAATACTGATACCAATACTGATTTTAAACTTAAACAATTTTCAAATTATTAAGAGAATTGTGCTCAGCTTTTGTACAGATACCCGGAAAAAATAATAGAAAAGTCTACGAAATTTGTCAATGTTTTGACATATGACATATGACATATATCCTTAAATAATATATATGATTTGTTTGTTACATATAAAAACTATATTACTATTATCAATTTTTTATTTTTTTATTACTTATCTTTTACATAACTTATATATATATATTAGAAGAAAAAGATTTTCTTGTTACTTTATTTCCTGAAAACCAATTCCCCGAATAGAGTGAAATCAATGAAAAATAATATCCGAATATCAGCGCATGGCTTCATAGAAAATCAGATTTCATCTCCGACATTGCGGTTTTTCGATGCGAAAATGCCTCAGCCTTCTCGACTCCGCGGCTTTCCAACAGCTAGAAAGCCGACTAGCTTGCCACGTATAGGTTTATTTCAATTCTAGATATCGCGAATTTACAAAGAAAAGATTCTTTCCAGTCTTGAGACGATAATTCTTCGCTTTCGCATCGAATATTCACCAACGATGTACTTCATTACCTGTGCAAATTCGTCCCTCGAGTCTCGCACGATTAATCGAGTTTCTCGTCGAAATCAGTTAATTATACCGCACGGCCCCTGTCCATTTCATTATTTGATTCGCATATCGCGTGTCTCGAAACAGATAAAGCACGTGATCGATATATTCGCACACGTACGGTTCGATCGATTCCAGATATGCAGCACGTACACAAATATGAATGTTCAGCGTTCATGAATACTAAGAGAACAATTGATGTATCTATCATTTTGTTATTCATCTCTTGTTTTTGATTAAACGCTGCAATGATATGTTTTATAAGAGTAATTATTTAATAAAAATTTTTAGCAAGTAAAAGTCAGAATGCACGCGCACATATTTTTTTTGAGATATATTGAAAATATTTTATTTAAAAATTAGTAGTGGACGATGTATACGATATTTAGATAAAAAAAATTATACACGTCCATACAAAATATATATTTTAGATAAAAATTAGTTTAGAACAAGTCTCTCCCGGCTCTATCGAACATTTGTTTTTCTTTCCCATATTTGTTTTGTAACCCACTGGTGCGCTGATTGTAGACAAAATGTTTTATGTATTTTCTCGCGAACAATGCGCCGAGCGAATCGCACAGCAGTGGAGTATCGCAGTACCTTACCAGGATTTCGTTTTATCGTATGCAAACGTCGAATCTCCGACCGTAGGATAGGGGTTGGGCGGTAAATCGAAAGTGTGGGAGGGGGGGGGAGGGGATGTATGCAAACACCGACAAACTTGGTATCGTGGTCGTGTTGACACGTCCATTGCACAGTTGAAGTCGAGGCGATACGAACGTACTGTTGAAAGGATTCCATGGTTCGAGTGAAATCAGGGGGATACTTAGTGCTCGATTTTCGTGTCCGCAAATCCTCTTACTCAACTCAATTGTCGCCTAAGGTTTAACGATTCTCATAAAAAATGTATCCAAAAGACAAATATAAAAAATTAGGCAAAAAAATATAGGAAATTATTTTATAATAAAAATTAATTTGGGTGATTTTTATAAATGCATCTTGAGATGTGAACGTGTATTAATCTGTATTTCCATAAAATTGGTAAATACATTTATTTTATTTTTTGTTGTAAGAAATTACATGTTAGAAAATTAAGAGAACATTTTCTTCAGACATTACGGATTTTATGTCACGAATATCGCGCGGTTATATTATTTTACGATTGATTGATATAATTGTTGCACTTTTGAAAATATAGGCAAACTTGAGAGAATTTATTTTAATAATTTGGTATAAAAAAATAGCTCTAATAAAGCCATAAAAGCCATAAATTGAATTTTCAAACTTAATTTAGATTCAATTTTTTATTTCTTTATTAAAAATTAAAAAGTTATTTTATCAGTTACCTTTTATTATTACATCATCTAAAATACGTTATATCATCTAAAATAGGAAAATTAAATGAGGAGAATTTCATGAAAAGTGAAAAGCTTTTCCGTACCGTATAAGCAATTGAGAAAGTTAAGAACTTTTCCTTCGATAAGGAATTCATATCTCGTATAACGCGATCCTCTGACCGTTCGCTATATAATTCCTTCAGGGACAAAAATCACCGGAAGCTTCAAAGGTCGGACTCTATACGGATTCTAAATCGCGCGATGAAAATAAAGGATGACGACGGTGCCGCACTGCGGGCAAAATAGCTGCTCGAGCCGATGAAAAGAAAAAATTCACATCGCGATGTAGGAAACCCACATTTAGTTTAATGCATGAATTCTTTTTGTGACTTGGACAACAGTGCAATGTGCATCAGTTAGAAAAATTCTAACCGATTCACATCGCAGTAGGTATCATAAAAATTATAAGAGTTGCCAAAAAAAATTTAACAATAATTAAATATATATATTATATTAGTGTTATATATAATTTATATATATTTTTTCAAGTATGCATGATGTATGAATGGGAATGTTTTAAATATGATATGTGTACGATTTTTTTGTATATGTATATATTTTAAGAATTTGTCATGAGGACACAAATCTACAATAAATTTGGTATAAATATTTTATAGTAACATAAAATCACTTTATAGGTATATAAAAGATCTTATAAAACATTTTATAAGATCTTTTATATGCTTATAAATTGATTTTATGTTACTATCAAATATTTATATCTAATTTATTGTAAACCATTTGTATACCATCTCTCTCTCTCACAACAAATTTTTATTACCAATATTTATTAACAATATAATTTAAAAGTTTCATATAATTTTTTTAAACAAGGACTTTAGTTATTTATATCTTTATTTTCATTTCCGTCAAATTTATTATATAAATGTTTGTTTATTTATATTTTATACTATAATAATTTGGTATACATATACAAATTTTGAAAAAATTAACTTTGTAGATCCGTTTTCCACTGCATATGTACTTATCATTGCGTACGCAAAAGTTTTATTTTTGGTCCAACAAATTGAATGCTCGGTATTGAGTTATTAAAATAACATAGAATAACATCAATCTCTTCGTAAAAAAAATATATATAATAAATGTTTTTTTAATTTTATTTTCTCCATTGGAATTGCGTACCGACGATTTCGCACGTGCGCAATTTAAGGATGTTTCGCTGTACAATAGTAGCAAAAACTATCAAAAAAAAAAAAAAAAAAGGAAACATGTTTATATGGTTTGAAAAATCAAATAAATAAATCTGGATTATAAAAAGAGATAAAGTATTAAAATAGAATGGTCTTTGTAGAAGAAAATAATTGTAATTAATATTTTTCTTAATTTATGATAAAAACTTTTGATTGCGAATATCCCCTGAAATCAATAAAAAACGAGTAGTTTGCAGAAAGAAATGGAGAGAGAAATAATATTTTTCTATAATTTTTAGTAAATAACTTTTAAACGAGTAAATATTTACATCAAGTTTTGCATAAATATTTATTACAGTTTTCATAATATATGTAGAAATTTTTATTTTGTTGGCAATGTTTTTTTCTTGTCAAATTTGTCTATAATTGTTACAATACGCGATTTTTCATAAGAGTCAATACTAACTTTAAACTTAAATAATTTGCAAATTGTTAAAAGAACTGTGCTCAGGTTTTGCACAGGTAGTCAGAAGAAATAGTAGAGCAGTGTACGAAATTTTCATGCTTTTGTCAATGTTTTGACAAAATATGACACGTTGCCGGCTTAAGCCGGCATCAAAATGAATGCAACGTTGAAAACTTATTTATGTATGACGAAAGCGTCGTTTCGCTTACATTTCTAAGCGAGAAATTAGTTATGCGGATTAATCCGTAGCGATGTGTGCGTTTCTTGTTCTCATGGTTTTAGCGCTGGTTGCATACAGGTTGTGGATTAGACGTTGCATTATATTGCACGTACTAGTCCCGCATTAAAAAGAGTTTAGTCTAGTAGTTTGGTCTACTTTTTTACTCACTGATACGAATAATATCCTTTTACGATGTATACTCACGTAATTCGCGCATGCTTCGAAAGGAAAGAGTATCTCGCATAAACCTGAAAGTTTCATTAATCTTTTACGGTTAGTGTTATGTGCGTATAACCCCAAATGGTTCTGTACCGATATTTTTTTTCCCATAACACGCAAGAACAAGCAATGCAGTTTATTCTGCAGTGTATTTTTATGTTAAATTCCAAAGTAAGATAAGATGTACTAAATATCTATTATAATGTATATTTTTTTACTAAAGAATTATATAAGAATATATTAATAATTGTATTCTTTAGTTTTTTTTATCATCTGCTTTATGCTATATAAAAATATAAAGTGAATCATAAAATGACAGTTTCTACTTGGTAAGTAGATAACACTTTTAACAGGCAGACTTTTGGATCCTTTGGAGATGCAACTTTGTGCTGATGTAGATGCAAAATGGATTCGTTTATTTTATGTAGAGTGTAAAATAAATTGTTTATGTGGTATGTCATATATATTCTCTTTTTTATTTTACTTATAATTATTATTATATAGTTATTAAGAATGTTTTTGGTCTTTGATCTACATAATTTAACGCTGCCGAATTATACATTTTGCGATATTAAATTTATGAATACAAAACGTAATATTTTATATGGAAAGTATTTTGAATTTTTAAATATCGCATCTTTAGGTAATTAATTGCCTTATAATTACATAAATATTAAGAACACTATTAAGTAGAGTAATTATAATTAGGACTTTAATTTCGAATATATTCAACACGAATGAATTGTGTATGTATGTGTATTTTGTGGAAAAACAATGTCACGCACACATTGAAGATTAATAAAGTAATGCATAATTGTTAAGAATAATGAATCGCATTTTACATTTATCAAGCGCAGAGCCGCTCCTTTTTAATTTCTCTTTATTTCACGCAAGCCAGACATTACAATAATTAATTATAAGAGCAATTTGCGCAATAGTTAACAAGCTATCATATGTATTATAGTTTAGTAATTTTTATTTTAAAAATTTAATAAAATTAAAAAATTTTATTTTATTATTTTAATAATTGAAAAAATTTTTATTTTTATAATTATTAAAATTATTTGTGTCTTGTAGTGACAAGTTATTGTTTTATACATTCTCTGAAAATACTCTGTGCACTATCGAATTTGGATCGCTATTTAGATAGCGTTAATTATACTTTTAGTTATATTTTTTTTAAGATTACAGTATCGTAAAGTTGCATTTATCTATTGATAGCATAATAAGTCTAATGCATAAACACCAGTGCTTTCTATATCATTACAACTATCGGGGGGTTCTATTATCTTTATCGTTACAGTAGATTGTCGCAGTAGAAAATCCCGCCTATAGTCAGACGCGCGGCAGCCCCGTCGACGACACGAAACGCTTCTCATGCGTGCGGCCTCGGTGCACATGCACATATAGTACAGCTTTTATATTCTTTATGTTTACTACTTGGCGTATTTTCCGCGTGACAGTTGAAACGTTTTATACACGTGTCTCGATTCTCCGGCGTGCTATCGATCTGGTCGCGCGCGACTATTACTGTCCCGTCAGGAGAAGGAATACCTAGAGGTATTTCTGATGCCGTTTGAAAAGCAACCCGAGCCTCTTTCATGAATAACAACTTTACAACGAATGCCGTGTCACTGAAAAGTTTCGTGTGGCACAATTTTAGAATGCAGTTTTTATTTGTAAAAAATTCAAAATTGTAGATAGAGGTAGATAGAGTGACGTTTCAGTTATTTCAGAACGTATATATTTTTAACTTTGTAAAAATTTAAAATTAAATTACACGTCCAACGAATTATTTTTTTTTATTTGAATTATACGGTGTGATTTGTTAAAAATATATAATTCCAGTTTTAAATATGTTACTTGGGCAAGTCAAATATAAATTTGACTTTTTCCAAAACATTTTATTCGATCAAAATATTTTTATCGCACACTCCAATTATTTTTCTATATAATTTCCATTAAAATCTAAGCATTTTTACCAACGGATTGGCAATTTTTTTATTTGCATGTCATAAAAAATAGTGGAACGTCTTATCGATCTTCATTTGTGTGATTTTTATTTTGTGCCACGTATCATATTATAGGCACAGATGAATATGTCGCCACGTGAAATTAGATAATAAACTTTGATTTGCGATGACGTCTGCGAAGCATAACAATTCGCGGGTAACTTTTGAACAGACAGGATCTGTCAATAGATTGTCTGACGTTGAAAGTCAATTTGATTATTATATCGATTTAAAAACGAAAATTTCTATGAATGTCATGGATTTATCGATTATTTAAAAATATGATATTACTCAGCGTTCCTTAGATCCCCTTAATCATTTAAAAGTTATTTATTAAAAATTATAGAAAAATATTTCTCTTTCTTTCTGCAAATTACTCGTTTTTCTTTATTTCTTGCAATTATTCATGATCAAAAATTTGTATCATAAATTAGGAAAAACATTAATTACAATTATTTTTTTACGTTAAAAACCATATTATTTTGTAATACTTTTATTCTTTTCATAATCCGCATTTATTTATTTGATTTTTTGAATGGTATGATGTAAGAAATGTTTTTTTTTTTTTGTAATTTTGATAGTTTTTTGACGACTATTATATAGCCAAAACATTTTTTATTAACTTGACAGTTTTGCACGCTTTATACTGCAGAAAAATTTTTTGTTTGTAATATCATAAATTTTTCTCTCTTGATAATCGCATTATATTTTAGGAAAATGCTTTCCTACGCATTTGCGTACAATTCGTAATTTGCTACCTAATCAAGTATTTAGCTTAGCACATGTAGGCGTTTGAACTTGTATTTCAGGATTTTGTATTTTTAAAAAAAATGTAAAAAATTATCAAAATTAATGCGATTATGTTTAGATTATAGCCTCAGGGATTGCATATGCGTATAAATAAATAGCTAGAAAAAACTTGGATTTTGCAGTGACAAGCAACTTGACGTATATGTCACAGTTGGGTAGAGTTCGTGTTATCGACAACGTCATCGCTAGCCTTTCAAGCTACAAGAGTGCAAAAATGTAAAAGCGTGTTCGTGATACAAATTTTATATTACGTTTTAAAATGTTTAACTTTTTTTAAAAGAAATCGATAAAGGGATGTTTTTTTGATTTTTTTTATCCAATTATATTTGCGGAAATATCTTTGCCTACATTTATTGTATCTCTTATATTAATTATTTTCTTTATTGTAAAAACCTGATTGCTAATTAAGGTTAACGCCCAATGTATCATGTACAGAAATAATTTTTCTCTTGACAGCGCAATTCAGGATCGATCAATCTTCCACATTACACATTGCAGATTGCATATTAGCGAGTTTTTTATCGAATTATAAGTATCGATTTAGATGCTCCATCACGCGATGTTATCTGATCAGCGCTAATAACTGAATATTGTTGCATCACGATTGACGCTTGGGAAAACAGTATTGCTAAAGACACATTTTATTCACGTACACGCATGATTTTATTTATAGCTTCAATTCAAATCTACTAGATGAAAATACTTGAGCCGAATAGTGCCGTTATTACAGGACGAATACAATAGCCGATGCAGTTATCCGGCCGTTATAGAGATATATGTCCGGGATAGTATATTGTTATCTCAAATGATCATTTGAAATATTAATGGGGCCATTTGTGTTGCGCGAATCCACTAGTAACACTTCACGCAAATCCTAATAGCCGATTACGTGATCTATATACGTATAATGTTATTGGAATTAAAATCTGCGATTCAGAGATCGCGTAATAATAGTTTTTTTTTATCACAAAATCTTCCTTAATCGTTTTAAATTACGTTTTAAATTTGTAATTTGTCACACCAAAGAATCTTGTCTATAAGAGAAAAAAATTTCTATAATTATCTAAGATAATTATCTGTAATTACCTATATTTATCTATAATTTTCTAAGATATAAAATATCTATAATTATTTATAATTATTTATAATTATCTAACAATAAGATAATTATTTTTTTTAAATATAAGATAGTTATATAAAATAATAAGATAATATATTATAGATAATTACATAATATGTAATAATAATTATTAAAAAAATAAAAATTTTTATTCTGGAAACAAAATAACACTAAAATAAAGATTTAAAGTGCATTACATAAAATATTGCAGTATTAAAGCATATTTCAAATATTATTATTTCTTTTTTATTATTGTCAAGGTGATATTTTTTACGAGATGTTATATACTAGATACTTTGTACGAGAAGTTTAACGAGAAATTTTGGGATAACTCTAGAAGGAACAGAGAATCTTGCGCAATGATTGTCATGCAGATCACGTATTGTCGGATACGATCCATCTTTCTATAAAGATATTGCAATCATATTACAAATGGAAACGTGAGCTGTCGGAAACTTTCGTTGAAAAATTTATGACCGGAGACAAACAGAATTGAAAGAGCATATAAGAGTTAATAAGTGAAAATGAGATCATTTTTATATGCTTTTTTTAAGAAGAAAATTGATATTTAATTTTTATTAAATATATGTTCATCCATACAATCGGTTTATTACTTTTAATTGTTAATATTTTTAATCAGCTATTTTTATAACACAATAAGATAATAATTATATAAAGAAGACCTTATCAAAAATAAACGCAGTTAACAAATGAAATAGACAACTTTATTATATTAAAAATCATTTTTAATATTAACATAAATTATTGTATTAGTTACAAAAGTTGAAAAATTCTGATATTATTTATCTTGTCCTACTTATCTTTTTATCTTGCGATTTCAACTCTATATTTTGATTAGAAGCATGTGGTTTTCGCGGCGAGAGCATCGCAAGATTAATGCCTCCGCATGACGTACAGCCGGCGATTAGAATGCAATTTTGTTCTCGCGCGGGAGAATCGCGTGTGCGAGGCTGTCGCTGGCGATTCGCGTCAATGTCCGTCGAGAGGCGCGGCCTCTCAGTAATTTATAGTTGGAACGGAAGAATTGCAAATTGCGGTTGTGGCTGAAAATACGCGCGACCACCACCGAACGACGCACGATATCAGCCTGCAATTCGCGCCCCGAGATCACCTGTCGTATACAATGTGTTCGATGACTTCACGCATACCTACTCTCCAAATTATATTTTTTATAATTAATACTATGTAATAATTTCAAGCCTACACACATATAATATATAAGTGGATACATAATTTGTACAAAATGAATTACATTTTAAATAAAACATGCTCTAATCGAGAAATATAAATTGTGTTGATATAACATTATCAAGTTAGAATTATTGTGCAGTAGTTGCAAAGAAGTACAATATGGGGCGATTCTGCATCCGATTCATAATTTATAGATAACGGGGACGATTTCCATTCCATTACATCCACTGTTGATCATTCACTATGTCATTACATTCCATTCCATTTCGGTCAATTCTACAAATTGGCAGACTGAGTTTTTCATTCATAATTTTATAAGTCCCGTTCGAAACCACCGATAAAACTCCATTCCAATTTAACAGAACAAATACAGGCATATGGCTATCGGGAGAAATCATGCAGAAACCAGTAACAAAGGTGACTCGATTGATATTTTGTTATTGCGTCGAAAACTCCGCCTGTGTATAAATTGCGTGCAGCTGCCATAGCCTGGCGTGTTCTCGCTTCTTTTGACTGTTAAGTAGCTATTGTTCGTAAAAATAGTTTATGGACGACGAAAGTTGGTGAGACATCATGGAATTTTCAAGGAACTTCAATCAAAATTATTAAATGAACAACGTAACAAGTGGGCCATTTCAATTCACCTATTATGCCGTGGATTAATTTTCGCGAGATTTATGATGGTTTTAATTAAAACCGGCCAAAAAGTGTTTGGTAATAGTTGTGGTACTTTTAATTAAAACTTGGTACATCTCTCGCAGAGAAAGAAAGAGACAGAAGGGGGGAGAGAGAGAGTGAGAGAAAATAATCTTAGCTATTGAATAAAATGTCGCGCATATTCTTTTATATTCCTATGGAAAATACGACTTTCAAGGTAAAAGCATACATGAAATAATACTCTGCCAACGAATTGAAATTCACCATTATGATTACTTTACTGTCCAACGATATCGTAAAACTGATTTTATCATTATC
This sequence comes from Cataglyphis hispanica, assembly GCF_021464435.1. Taxonomy (NCBI): domain Eukaryota; kingdom Metazoa; phylum Arthropoda; class Insecta; order Hymenoptera; family Formicidae; genus Cataglyphis; species Cataglyphis hispanica. Next base: position 5,928,362 of record NC_065955.1, on the reverse strand, counting down.
ACTTGAACAGAACAGAAAAGAGATAAAACAGAAACCAAATATATTTTAGCATAATTAAAAATATTATATTTAGCATTTTAGTGTCAACATAAAATTAATTATTGTAATATCAATGCAATTATTTTTATTCATAAAAATAGATTTTTTATATCTCATTAACATTATACATTATATCACATTATCCTTTTTTTATTTCTACACGATGCGCATGATTTATAAATTCTTTAAAAGTTAATCTCGAGAAAAAAAGGAAGCAAAGGAAAAAAAAGAAAAAAGGAAAAAAAGTTTGCTGAAATGCTGAATTGGAATTACGCGTGATAAAAACATATTTAAATAACATCGAGAAATTAATCGGGAATGGATATGGAATGTTAATTATCCGTAAATGTAAAAACTAGGGCGTAAAGAGAGTGTTTGCCTTCCATATTATGTCAGCGTAGCACAAACTTGTGTATTCGCTCGCGCACTCATTACAAACCGGAAACCTCGTTTACGACGTTCAAAGCGGAAAATTGTTTCGTTTTACTTGAACGCGGTTCGTATATTGGTGCGAAAGCACTCGGCAGCTCGCCGAGAGAGACTTGTCGTTTATTTCGAGGCACTTTGACTTGTTCCTCGGAAGTTAGCGCGTGTTATTCCGCACATCCATTTTGCGTTCTAATCCGCCCGCGCGATCCGATAATGTGCGGAATGTAAATTTGCATGTGTACCTTGTTGATTAGTGCCTTCGTAATGAACAGCCGGCATATCGACAAAATTATTGTTATTTGCAACCGCGAAAAACAACTCTGGAACTCTCACGTTGAATGTTCGATGGACGATATTTTCATTTGATTCTGTTTTATACAAATTGTTTTCGAATAGTTGTTTCTTTTAGTTGTAATTTAACATTATCGAGCTAGAAGAATCACGATAAATATGTGATTAATAGATCTTTTATTATAAATGATAAAAAATGAAAATTATTTTACGAAATATAGTTACAAAGTTTTATTACATATTTGAATTTTTTTTATGTTTTATTTCAAATTCTTAATGAAAAAAATCTTAATAAAAAAAAATATTTGAGCATATTGAATTTATTTGTGAAAAACGTTAAAATTATTTAATTAAATATTTATATAATATTGAATATTTAAATATTTATTGAACATCAAAACATAAATTAAAACATAAATTATAATAAATATTAAAAAAAATAAAAATGTAATAAATTATAACGCTAAGAGGACCATCACAGTTCTCTGCTTTTCATGAAAAAGAAGTCGACTGTTTAGAAGTATAAATAAAGTCTCACATCACGTTGTATATTTCACATTATACACCCCACAGACTTTGCGGGATTAATTAACGTTCTTGTCTTGAATCGCTGACTTGCCTGCGCTCAGGTGCACTCAGTTTTTTAGGTCAACGTGGTTTGCGTGCGTGGTCAGATCGCGTTTATCACCGGTCGCGACTCGATTCATCTTCCTCAGACTCGAGGGATTATTAAAATCGCTCGTGTGTTATACGGACGCGTGTGCAATCGCGTTGAAACTAATTAAGTACGTAGTAATTTCGAATAAATGCCCCTCGGGCGCGAGAGAATTGAATCGCGCGTTTTATTATTATTTAATTTCTCGGCACGGTGCGTTATCTAAAAATCTTCAAATTTGTTTGATTTAATCATCGCGGCATTGGCGAGCCATGCAAATATGATGGATGAAAATAGCGTAACAACGAATGTTGATGCTATACATCAAGGCATAACATTTTGTGAATTTTAATATTTGCGGTCTTATGAGACTGTTCAATTTATACGAGATTATATCAAAAATATAGAAGAAGCAAAGTGTACATGATACATTTTGAGAAAGGAAGGTGCACAGATCTAGATGAATTTCCCGCATTTTGTTTTATTTTATTATTGTTTTATTTGTTTTATTTATTTGTTTTATTTAATATTAAATGCTAAACAAGGATATATAATATGTCATGTGTTAAAACATTGACAGAAGCATGAAAATTTCATAGACTATTTTACTATTTCTTTTGAGTACCTGTGCAAAACTTGAGCACAATTCTCTTAACGATTTGAAAATTATTTAAGTTAGTATTGATTTTATGGAAAATCGTATATATTATTGACAAATTTAAAAAAGAAAAAACAACGAAAGAAAAATTTTTATATATATTAAAAAAATTCTAATGAATATTTGATTTAGATCTTACTTATTTAAAAGTTATTTACTCAAATTTGTAGAGAAATATTATGTTTCTCTCTTTTTCTCGCTCTGTAAATTATTCGTTTTTCTTTGTTTCTTGCAGTTGATTTTAGGAAGAAATTACAATCAAAATTTTTTTGTCATAAATAAGAAAAAGCATTAATTTTAAATATTTTCTTTTATACGAAGACGTTAATATAATAAAAAGATTTTAATATTTGAATCTATCAGATGCTGCAACTCCCATGGATCATCCACCTGGATTATTTACATTCCATCTCCACCTCGTGGTGATGCATTGTCCACCGTAACTGCGTTAACATTATCCATGATACGAGCGAACACTGTGGCCAACAACGCTATGATCTTGGCATTATTTCGCTGCTTTCATTGTCTTCATTTAGTCGGTTCACAAAAGGTTATCAGAACGATAGTGCATAATTCATCGCTCATTATGCCGTTATATAGCCTCTTACGTAGTTTCAATATTGTTCACTATTATGCTACTTAACTATGAACGGCGTTAGCAAGCTTTTCCGCATGCTTGACTTTGTAATAATGCATCACACTATCCGCCTGATGTTCTTCCTAGCAAGAACTTGCCATTATTGCTTTTTTAAATTTTTTTAATTTTTTAGCATTTTTTAAGTATTATATAAAGCACTTATTGTAAAAAAAAAATCTACAAATTACATAAACAATAAAAGATATATCGATTATTTATAGATGAAAATAAAAGTTTGAATATACTGAGCTACTACAAAAAATGGATAAAAAAATAATACGATTTTGAAATTATACATGTATTTAAATTTATATAGTAAAAATGCATCAATTACCGCGGAAAAATCGAGCGATTTTTAAAAAATTCAAAGTGTTTGCTCACGTCGTGTTGATGCAGTTATGCACTAATATAGGAAGAATGCAAATAATCCAAAATATAGATTACAGATGAATTATATACTCTAATGAAAATGCTGAGAATTGATAAATTAGTAAGAATATTTGTAGGAATAGAAATTTTGATTTGTAAATTTATTTTAGTTGTAAATTCTATTTTAATGATTATGATAATAGGTATTTTAAAAAACTAACAAAAAATAAGTATGTATAAAAATAGTATTTTATACATGTACATGTATATAATTTGATAAAACAAAGCACGTCGATGATTGGACTTTTGTAGAGAAAACGGAAGCTGTTTCGTCGTTCGAATGGTACATAAAGTCGAATAGATGCTTATTTGTCGGAATCTTGGGATTAGCCAAGGATTAAGTTTTGCCATCGGCGTTAATACGACAAAATCCGCAAAGCCTCTTTAAGGAGGACACGTCGTCGAAACTCGGCTGGCCATATTCCTCGGGCAACATCTCGGTATTGCTTAGAAATTTTAACGAAACTGCCTCACGGTACTCTTTTACCAGGCCAGAGACTCGAGAGAGGAGCGTCTCGCGTACAATAATAGTCTTCAGAAAGTTTTTGAGGGCGAGGCGACTTCTAAGAAATTTTTCAACGCTGCGCGGTTTTATGGCAAAGTTCGGTAAATAAAAACCGACATTTGGCCGATGTTTGGTCGCATTCATAATTTAAACCGGACATTGCAGTCGCGATGGTATGACCGACGAATAAAAATTTTCTTGCGAAAGTACGGGAAATCAATTCTAATTACTTTATACGTTTCTGACCTGGTTGCTACAGTTGGCGAAATATCGATGTAAAAGCCTCGAAATGAGGAGACGTGGAAAGAATTATAATTCTGATGAAGTCAAATTTTATCGCGATTTTCAAGTATTTATAAATGAAGCCAAATATCACATGGTACAGATAAATTTTCCAAAAAAAAAAAAAAAAAGCTTAAAACAAAGAGTTAGGCATATATTTAAAATAGTTTTTCATAATTAATTAGAAAATTTTGTATGAAACATACAAAATACAAATTGACTTTCATATTTTTTATATATTTCATATTTTTATATATTTCATATTTCTATATTTCTTATATTTTTTATATATTTTATATTTTTATATTTTATATATATATACATTTTTTCTTTATTTATACAAATTTCTATATTTCAACAAAATTCTATATTTAAAACAAATTTTTTTAATTATACTGATTTCTACAATTTTCTTGAAAAACGTAAAAAATTAGAAAAAATTGCAAAAAACGTGTCAACTACTTAGTTTACATTACGATGATTAGAATATAAATATACATGATTGCAACAATTGTCCGTATTCATTCGATTGTATTTTCCGTTTAGAATATCATTGTGATATTTCACAAAAACTTTGCAGTCGGTAAATGTCGTTAAATATCGATGTTTACATATGATGTGACGTGCCATTCTTCTTCATCTACGCTACAGAAGGCATTTTATAGCCAAATGTGCTTGCCAAGCTATTATTACTAATAGATATCAGCCCATTATTAATAGTATGGCTGCAAAAGCGCTTCTATAAAATGCGAAGAAAAGTTTCGAGCTCTTCCCTTCCTCTCTCCCCTTGTTTGTCCATTTCGTGACAAATTAATTAGCATCGCTTCCGCGAGAAAATTGTCTAAATGAATAAGTTACGAAGTTCTTTTTTGATTTGTTGCGGCAAACGTTTGCGGTCTTTTGAGCGATCAATAGCTACGTATATATGGTTAAATATCTATTTTAGGCTATTATTGCTCTTCTCTTGCTGATGGTATCGGGTTACATATTTACACAGTTGAGTAACATATCACTCAATTATGGAGACAAATTATCGGAGAAAAATATACGGCGTCAAAAATCAACTTACGCGTGGATAAAGAAGAGAGTCTACAAATGTTTGAAAATAAAAGTGTAAATACGGTTTAAATACGTATTTAATTTAAAACTCTTTTTTTATTTAAATTTTCTATTTTCTGACAATACTTAATGATAATCACAATATCCTGTGAACAAAAATGGAATATATAGCCGAAGAATAGAAAAGCGAGCCAATAATCTTAGATTATATTTCAAGTTATGCATCTCTCTCTGTTATCTATTTATTTATTCAATTCAAACAAGTTAAGGTTGTACAATAGTAATAAAAAACTGTCAAAATAAAAAAAATATGTTTTTTACGTTTATACTGTTTGAAAAATCAGATAAATAAATTCGGATTATAAAAAGAATTAAAATGTTACAAAATAATAATAACTTTTAACATCGTCATAAAAAAAAATAATTAAAATTAATACTTTTTTTAATTTATGACAAAAACTTTTGATCGTAAATAGTCTCTGAAATTAACTGCAAGAAACAAAAACAAAAAAAAACGAATAATTTGCAAGAAGAGGAAAAAAGAGATGGTATTCTTTTACAAATAACTTTTAAACGAGTAAGTAGATCTAAATCAAGTTTTGCACGAATTTATTATTATTTTTTAATATATATGAAAATTTTTATTTTGTTGGCAATGTTTGTTTCTTGTCAAATTTGTCAATTAGTGCTACAATACGCGATTTTCTATAAGAATCAATAATAACTTTAAACTTAAATAATTTCTAAATCGTTAAGAGAATTGTGTTAAAGTTTTACGCAGATACGCAGAAAAAATAGTAGAACAGCCTACGAAATTTTCATTTGCTTTTGTCAATGTTTTGACACATACATCCTTAAACACGTCCAAGATAATTTACCTCGTTGAGTAACGTACGTTGAATAGTCGTCCTTATACGCTCGATTGTATACGAAAAGAGCGAAGTATGTATGCGAGATACACTTAATTTACTCGCATATTGGAGTGTAACGTTCCGTTCAAACAGACAGCGGAGATAATACCGTGAGTACAATAAAGCCACGGCCACTGGAGGAACAACGGGGCAAAAAACAAAGGGAATCGCATTCACGTATTAAACACGGACGCCGTTTTCCTATATTTCTGCCTATAGCTATATACACGCGAATTTATGTCGCGTGCATCTTCACAATGACGACAATAACGCGCGATGCATGTGATGTCAATGCGATTGTCGATATATATATATATATATATATATATATATATATATATATATATATATATATATATATGCACAGCCGGACGTTCCGGAGTTAATTCTTTGTGGTCAGTCGATGTTGAGAGACGCGAAACGATCGGTCGTGCGATAGTTACGCTATAAACGTTTCCCATAACATCCTGCATATACATTACGAATGACGACAATACTGTAGTAGATGTATACAGATGCTCCATGGCATCATCTCGTCACTTGCGGAAGAGATGAATGATGATAGCGTGTTTCGTGAAACGCGACGGCGCCGGCGATTACAAGTTGCTGTCGTGAGTTCCGTGGCGACATTTCGATAAAATTAATATTCAATGTATACATATATTTGTATTACCTTTTTAGAATTTTTCAGCAAAGATATGTAATTGCAGACGAATCATTCATAATAATATTATGAAAAATTTAGTTACGCATAAAATCAATCGTATATTCTTTTTATTATATGAAGAGGTCGTGATAAACGAAGTTATCTTTGGACGTGATTTTTTTCACCATATTTTCATCTCACATCAAATTTTTCACTGTCGTCTCTCTGTCGTGCACCATGGCATTTTATAAAAAATTTTAATGGAAATTTATTTGAGATTAAAGTACTTTGGAGAAATGACTCCCGAGCTATTTTCTCTTCATCAATTCCCCTTCATAATGAAGGAGTTAATAGAATTGTTATATTGAATGACTTTAGAGTAATAATGAATATCGTTATGAAAGAGCGGGATTATTGCGTTTGATCTTTACAACTTTATTTTTTCTTAAATAATGAAGATAATTGTTAAAATGTGCTCTTAATGATATCTCTAAAAGCAATAGAACTGGGGACAAATATGTTGATTCTGCAATAACAGTTTCATTTAAATACCGAGTTCTCGAGAAGCAAATGGAGCAAAAAAGTAAGGAACAAATTCATTAGCAATTATAATTTTTCTTTTTCTCTCTATCAGTCTCTGAAATCTAACATTAACTTCTGTCTAGCATCGTTTCTTTTACTTCTATTAAAAAGCAATATTATGACAAAATACAGTAAAGATGTTCGTGTATTTTTATTTCATTCTTCAATAATATTTTTATTTAAGAATGTTTTGACTGTATAATAGTAGCAAAAAACCATCAAATTAAAAAGAGGGATATATTTTTTAAGATTATATTGTTTGAAAAATCAAATATAAAAATCAATTATAAAAAGAATTAAAGTGTCACGAAATAATGTTTTTTAAGATTTTCGTAAAAGAAAGTAATTAGTATTTTTCCTAGTTTATTACAAACTTTTAATCATGAATACTCCCTGAAATCAATTGCAAGAAACAAAGAAAAATCAATAATCCGCAGAAAGAGAGAGAGGATATTTTTCTATAATTTTTAGTAAATAATTTTAAACGAGTAAGTGGATCTAAATCAAGTTTTGCACAAATGTTTGAGTTTTCTTTATATGCAAAAATTTTTATTTTATTGGCGATGTTTTTTTCTTGTCAAATTTGTTAATACTCGATTTTCCATAAGAATCAATACTAACTTTAAATTCAAATAATTTCCAAACCGTTGGGAGAATTAGATTTTGCACAGATAGTCAGAAAAAATAACAAGAAGGCTATTTTCAAGCTTTTGTCAATGTTTGACATATGACATATGATAAGCTCTACGAATATATTTAAAAGACATTATCGACATAATTTTTTTTTCTCTCTCGGACGAAAGTTTCACAACTCATTTACCCAAGTTCTTTCTTGTAAAGATCAAGCAATAAGAACACAAGATAGAAGTGCATTAGCAACTATAATCTCTCCCTCATCTAGAACACGACCGATAAATTCTTTCTGGCGGGATTCTGGTTGGTTTCACCTCGCCGTTAAAACTTTCAAGCAACGAAAACTTTCTACGGGATAGGAATTAATATACAGCGAATGCGCGTGTAATTTCTCTTAGCAACTGTTTCAAGCGTTTGCTAGAGGAACTGCGGCGGCGGCCTTCGGGCATATAATTTCTTCGCAAGCCAGAACTTTAAAGTTACCTGGCAAAAGAGCCGCGCGCGCTCGTCGACCACGGTGCATTAACTCGAGTGGTAGTTCGCCACGTAGAATAATCAACGATCTCCCCCTCGAAACTCGTACATATGGTACGTACACACGGACCATGCTTCTCGTGTGACGGCCCCTCCGTTAATCTTCATCCGCGTGCTTAATCTTGTAAATAGCCGGGCGCGACTTCATTGACGTTTCGACGGGCGGCGCCGTAACGTCTGAAGGGGGGAAGGGGACGTTAATTATGTTTACGTGTTTTGCGTATCGACTCGCGGACGACGCCACAGAAGTGTCTCGCTGTTACAGAGCAAAATGCGACGGTACCGGGAAACCATTAAATTGTTCTTGGCCGGTCTACCGCGAACGAGTGTCGTTCTTAAGCCAGTCACGAGCGCGCGGCCGTTTCCTTCCTTCGTCAACGAGCCGGCGCACCTATTCCATTCGGAGCGTGTCCCCTTCAAAATTCCAGCTGCACGTCGACCGTCCTTCATTACGACATTATTCGCGACGCCAATGTCGGCGCAACTAATTCTCACAAACAAGGTATTGAGATATTACGAAGGATGTTACGAAGAGGATCGAAATTGCCGAATGTCTATTTGTACGCTCTTGGAATGAATTCATCACGATCCTTAAACTGTGTCTGTGTTAAATAAATAGTCGCTGCATATTGAACCTTGACATTAAAGCGGTTAGCATTCTTCATTCCTCTTTAGTATTTGCATTCGAGTTATCCAACAGTCGCTGACAGTGATAAAATGCTCCGTACATGCAGATATTGCCCTTTAAAGATCTTGGCGCACGATGGAAGAGTTAAACATTTCACTCGTGCACTTTTAGAGATGAAAGAGCGGTATCGATTTTTGTAATTTTTATTTGTGCGCCTTTTATCGAAAATTCCATAGTCACTGTATATGTTTCTGTACAGAAAATAACGCGATATTATTCTACGTGAGTCAGCGTGATATACGTTTCTGACTGCGTTTGGAGTTATTTTTCATCCAGCTTTGGATTTATAATTAGATACACGGCTAAAATTATTTGCTAGCCATTTGTGTAATTTTAGTCGCGTTTAATTATAAATCTCTTTGTCGATGGATGGACCGAGACTACCCACAAAGGGTAACTCCTACATTATGATACTCAATCCATCTCGGTAAGCGATACATTTTCCTTCCTTTGACACTAAAATCAAATTCTCTCTTTGAATAAAATTGTGAGGACATGAAATTAAATTGTAAAATAAAGGGAAAAGTAAATACAAATTTCATAAGGGTAAAGGAAAAGATGTTTACAAACTTTTATTTCAATGTAATATATTTATAGAACTATTTAACAAACGAAGAAAACATATGATAATTATTTAAAGAGAGAAGAGATATATAAAAATATAAATATAATTTATAAAAATCTTAGGGGAATATAAAAGATGATATATTATAAAGAGACCACAAATCTAATTAATGAGAACATACGTGAAGATTAATGTACATACAGGATGCGGAAAAAATATGTTAGATGTAAAAATATGTCCTCAATCTAAATCCGCGATAAAAAATATGAATTTTTACTTGAAAAAATCATCTCCTTACTAGAGCCCAAAATAGATCTCGAGCTCAAAATCTAGTTGACCAATTAGATAGCTCTTTTGATACCCCAAAACTTTTGTATTTAACATTTTCTTCCAAAAACCTATTCCGTTTGAGATATTTTAAGGTCCCGGTATTTTTTCCGCATTCTGTATATTGTGGTCTCTTTATAATATATCATCTTTTATATTCCCCTAAGATTTTTATAAATTATATTTATATTTTTATATATCCCTTCTCTTTTTAAATAATTATCATATGTTTTCTTCGTTTGTTAAATAGTTCTATAAATATATTGAAAGATTATTGCAAAATAAAATTAAGAATTTATTGCAATCAAGTGAAAGAAAATAAAATTTTTGATAAAATATTTTTATCTGTTTTTATATATGATACAGAAAAGATTAATTTTAATTTTGAAAGTTATTGAAATCCTGCTTGTTTATCCTTCTTAAAATGTGCATGTATATGCGTACCACGTACGTCATTGTCATTCCGATCACACGTTCGGTTTCAATATCCTGCCAGTTAAAGCAACGTCGAGTTTCGGGGCCTAAGATGCAATCGATGAGCGTGTATTGCGTGTATTATGTGCATTATGTGCATTGCGTGCATGCGTACATGCATGCCTCAATATATGACATCATGAAAATTGCGTACGACTTCGTAACACGTAACGAGAACTTCCGTGCGGTTGTTATCGAGATCGCTTGGTTTCATATCGCCTTACAAGATTGCTGCACGAAGCATCAATTATGTGCATTTTCACGAAATCTCTTGCGAGAAATCTACTAGTCTCGAGGGTATTCATTGTTCTAATAGCGTATTATGAACAAAAATGGGCTTTTAATGCCTAGTTTCTTTTTTCCGGAAAAAATTAAAAGTCTATTTTGCAATAAAAAGTTCTGTTTTTCTTCTAAGGAAGATTAATGCATTAAAATTCCATTTCACTCGTGAACGAAACGTTAGTGAAGTAATTAACGCGAGTAATGTTTTTTCAAAGAAACAAGACGTTTTCTCATTAATTTTCATCAGAAATATGGAATTTGTTGCATACGGAATTTACATGAAAAATGCAATTTTAGAACTCTAATCATTTTCCATCTAAATTTTTTGCATTAACTATTGAATAATTTAACATATTAATTTTTTATTATTTATTATCGTTTTACTAAAACAGAATTTTATAAATTATTATTTTTATATATTGATCTTATATGTGCAACTCAAAACTATAAACACAAAAGAAAATTGATAATACGTAAAATTAAAATACTTTTGTGTATAAATATTTATATTTCTTGATAATATTTTATAAATATTAATTTAAAAAAATATTTACGATATCAATTTTATTATTATAATAATTTGACGCATCATATTTTAACATCCTATAATATTAATGTTACTAAAAACCTCTTCATAGAATTTTGTGAAAAGATTGATAACATCTATTGCTATTGAATATGCAAATATTTTCTCTGATAAAATGTAGAATAGGAAAGTAAGATAAAAGATTAGGGAAATAGAGGGCAAGGACATCCAACTGTCTAACTTATTTTACGAATTTATGGCTTGTATGTTCAATGCCATTGACATAAATTCTCCGATTAATATGCGCTGCACGCAAATATGATGACTGATTGATTGACTCATGTCAGGCTCGTCGCGAAAATTTTATGCTTGCGAAAATCGCATTAATGAAATGAAATCGCTGATCTTGACGCATATAAATTTGACATTGAAATTTCGCACGTCTCAAAATAAAATATACACAATGACGTAACTGCTTCCAATATGAAATAACGGCACGAGAAATAAATCTTATTTTTAGAGAAATTAGATTAATTGCGTAAATTAATAATTTTTTTTTATTGCGCATTTTAAAAAATATTTTTATTTCTTTAGTCTTTATTTACTCTGCCATCGAATGTTTATTCTTACGAAATGTTACTAATTGTTGTAGGTATCAAAATGGGTTGTTTTGGGAGCAAAGACAAGTTGAGTAAGGAAGATATGGACTTCCTCAAGTCGCACACGCGATACGATGAAGCCACTATAAAGGAATGGTACAAGGGTTTTAAAGTGAGTATTAATCGTCATATGAGATATGTGTGTGTGTGTGTGTTGATGGAGAATTAAACTAAATATTTTGTTAAAAATATAATCAATTTTGCTTTTTCATAGAGGAAGTTTGTTTTCGTATTCCGGTTTAGTTTAAATGCCAATATGTTTAGAATATTCCAAAATGTCGAAAAATCATATTTTAAAAAATATCCGTATGTATGTACGGATATACTAATCTCTAATTTTCGCAAGTTTTAAGATATCGAGCTAAATTTTTTTACATAAAGAGTGTCATAAAAGATTGGTATTGAATTTGGTGAGGATCGTTGAAAGGGTTCATTTTTTATAAAATTTTGAATTTTTTGAAACAATTTTTTGTACACGTTGTAACTTTCGTAACAAATTTTTAGATATTGATTTAAATTTTTTTTACATAGATTTTTTTTACATAAATTTTTAAATAGAATATCATTAAAGGATGATTGATATTAAATTTGGCGAGGATCGGTGAAAGAGTTAATTTTTTATAAAATTTTGACTTTCTAAAATATAGTATAAAAAAATAATATTAATTTATATTGATAAATTTCATTGAAAAGGAGAGTATAAATTTATATATTAGTAAATTCTCTGAATATATATAAATGAAAATATTCTACGTTAAATCATAATTTTCCGTAATTTTCTATTTAAAGGAGAATAATAACTACCATTACTTAATAGCGAATTATGTTTGTGTTTATTAAAAAAATCAAAATAAACAGAAATTTTCAAAATTAATTAAGATTTATAAAGATCTAAATAAAATCTACACGAGTGCAATAATACTCCGTAATACGTGATAGTTGCGAGTAAATAAAGCAGCACCGCTCGTATCCGCAATTATGCCACATTAAACAAACTGCGATATTTCACGAGCATGCGCAGCCAGACGCGAAAAAGCGGTCCTCTAGGAAATTTTCCCTCATAAAGAAGCTGAGTAGGGGTAATATACGAACTCGTACGAAACGGTTATGAAACTTTATAAATCAGAATTCACGCGGTCGAATCACGACCGGTAAATTTATCCATCCGTAGCTCATTCCGTCAGTCGTGAAATCTTAAAGTTGGGTTTAAATATAACAGTATTTCCAGAGATATTCTTAAAACGTTTCGCGATAGATTGCGTTATGAGATTTTCTTTGTGAAACTCGATCATAATAAATAGGAAATTTGATCTTTACATGGGACATTCTTTTAACTGTTTAAAAAAATTCAAAAGATTTATTTTACTTTTCTCACGGTATTTGACTGTATTTATCTAATCACAGGCTTCAATGCCTTCTACTGTTATTAATAATTAAAGACTGATTCGCGCGTGTAATATGTGATTAATAATTGATGTTATCATTAGTATATTATTATATAATGTATCGCGCGCCGAGAGAATCAATCGTGTGAAATAATTCCGAAAGCTAATTTCATACGGTATTCATTTATATATTCTATACGCAATTATTAATTTATTCATCAGATATTTGACACGTTCTATGTGATTTATTTAGCCACATTTCCGTACAGTGAACGTTATATATAATCTGTTCTAAATATATACGTATTCGATAAATTCAAATGTGCCGTATGCATGGTAGATTTGATGACATTGTTAGATTAATTAGAATTAGAACATTAATTTAATTAGAATTAGAACATCTTCTTAACGTACATCATCTCATAATACAATATAACAATGTTTATGTGTTTACAGAGCTGGAAAGTAATGTGTTATAAAATTTCGAAAAAGAAACTTTGACACGTTTTTTTCGATAACACATTCTACAGTACATTACAATAAAATCTTGTAGAAGTTTAAGGTCAAGAGAGCCGATTATAATTTTTAAATACTGGTAGCGTCAAGTATTTTTATAGAAAACTGTTGGCAAGTCTCTTAAATAGAATTTCAAGCGTATCTCTACGGTATGAATCAATCTCGATTCTAAAGCTTCGGACGAATCCGAGTTACACGAGCTGCAGCGCGAATGAATAGGACGTAACGTTGCCGCGGAAGCTGCCAATGTAGCTTAGGAAAAGTTGTGCACGTACTTTCTCAGGCAACCGGGCATGAAATAGAATTCAGGCGTCCGAGACTAACTAATTAAACTAAGCGGAGTCATTGGAGGACGTGCCGGAAGCCAGTAGCGTTTCAGTCGTTTCACGCGATGCGCGATCAATCGTGCAAAACTTCGAAATAAATAGAGACCAATTACCGCGTATCGATCTAGCAGAGACGTGATTGCGGAAGATTGAGAAATATCGGAAGGACGAATTAATATAGCGTCGTTTGCTCGCTTGTTTTAAAAATATCGAAACGAACGACTACATTAAGGATGTGTGTGTTAAAACATTGACAAAAGCATGAAAATTTCGTAAATTCTTCTATTTTTTTCGAATATCTGTGCACAAAACCTGAGCACAATTCTCTTAATTTCGAAATTATTTAAGTTTAGAATTAGTATTGATTCTTATGAAAAATCGCGTATTGACAAACTTGACAAGGAAAAAATACTGCTAACAAAAATAAAAATTTTCACATGTATTAAGAAAACTCTAATAAATATTTGTACAAAATTTAATTTAGATCCATTTATCCGTTTAAAAGTTATTTATTAAAAATTGTGGAAAAATATTGTCTCTCTCTCTCTCTCTCCCTCCCTCACCCTCCTCTCTCTGTTTTTCTCTTTCTTTCTTTTTCTTTTTGCAAATTACTCATTCTTTTTTGTTTCTTACAGTTGATTTCAGGGGATATTCACGATCAAAAGTTTTTATCATAAATTAGAAAAAATATCAATTACGACTATTTTCTTTTACGAAAACCATATTATTTTGTGATATTTTAATTCTTTTTATAATTTGGATTTATTTATTTGATTTCTTTAAACAGTATAAATGTAAGAAATATTTATTTTTTAATTTTGACAGTTTTTTGCTACTATTATACAACCAAAACATCTTTAAGGCCAATAATTTGATATAAAAAAAAAAAAATCGAATCTATAGAGATGCAATTTTTTCAAAATCTTTTTTTTAATTTTGACAGTTTTTTGCTACTATTGTACAACCAAAACATCTTTAAGGCCAATAATCTGATATAAAAAAAAAAAAAAAATCGAATCTATAGAGACGCAATTTTTTCAAACTCTCTTCAGAGCAAACAAGCATCACCTAATCGATTTTCCGGGAGGATGGAAGCTACATTTTAGTCATATCGTTAAATTTAGATGTAATGTAATTTTAGTTATGAATATTTTTACTACGAGAGACGGAATTAATATATTTTTATCTTTAATAAGTCTTCAATTAAATGGAGTACGCGTATATTTTTAATGCGAATATTTCTTTTATTGATTTTATTTTTGGCAAAGTCTTTGTGTGTATAAATGTTTACATTTATGAAAATTCTAATAACTCAAAAATTTACAATCTTGCGCTTCTTTGAATGTTACAGCAAGACTGTCCTAACGGCAGGTTAACGCCGGCGAAATTCGTCGACATGTACAAAATGTTCTTCCCGTCCGGCAACGCGGAGGAATTCTGCGATCATGTTTTCCGCACATTCGACATGGATAAGAATGGCTACATCGATTTTAAGGTGAGTCCTTCGATCTTTTTACAGTGTTCTGAAATTGCGCAGGCTGCTGTAATGAACCGTGTAATGACTCTACCAGGCTTTCGCGGCACGAGGGATTTTCCAAAGATACGTCGTGCGACCGTACTTGTCGCACGCCGATTATTCCGCGTGATTAAACACGATTGTCGGCAACAAAATTGACGCGCTTGATTGATTCGAAGAAATGCTACAATACTTTCGTCAAGATCGCGTTTCTACGTGGAAATAACACCCACGCAAAATTTAAGCACATGCAGAAAATCCATGAAAATTGAAAAAATTTCTCGAAAGTACATAATCTGTGTTGCGAAAAGAAAAACATAGCCAATAGTATAGAAGATGTGTAAAATACGGGATTATCGTCTTGGCAAGGAAGTGCAAAAGAACGAACGTATATCGGATTATATCCGATTATATTCGCTTGATAAATGCGATCACGTAACTCTTTTCGAGACTCTTAAATCGTATATTTTTTCCACTTGATCTATCCGTAATTGAAAATTTATATTGTTTATTATCCGAATTGAAGTTTGACGTTATTAATGCTACTTGGGTACGTCAAGTACAATCAGCATCATCTTCTTCATCTCATTTCGTAGTCCCATCTCATTTCGTATAATCGCGCTATTCTACACGAAACTCGGAATTCTCCGAGAGGAGGGATTGCCTTTCAAGACACTCGCCTTGATTTCTGTTTGTAAGCGTAACTAGCGGTTATTCTCGGTCGGTTCCAATATGTTCGCCTGTAATTTAATACGATTCGCCAAAGATTATAACACGACGTGTTCGGCGAATAGCTATTTGACATCTGACCCGAATACGCCCGGTAAAACTCGGAGCTTTGTCTAACGTCGCGCTTTGCCACGTGGTTTTGCATCGCATCGCTGATCAAAGGCTCGCTAAAGGTATACTATGCTATTCGCCACAGAAAGGCATCCTTCGACTTCGCAGCTGCCATCGTCGCGTCGAGGATCGCCGCGATATCTTGCCTTCTTGCGGTCAAAGTTCACCCCCTTTGTTATGTAATTTTTAACCTGCTATAATAGCTAGCGCGCTGTTCTTGATACGATTCACATAATTAATCATAAAAGTTGTAGAGGAATAGGACGCATACATATTAATATATTAACTCTGTAATTTTTTGTATCTCTTAGAAATAATTTGAAAATTAATTCATAAAGTGTATAAGATTGGTGTATAAAAAATTGTGTGGAGGATTTTATTAATTTAAGAATTATCGTGAAAGAGGTTCTAAAAAAATAACGGTTATATTTATAGAAAAATATGCTGCATTGCGACAATTTTAATTTTATATGCTTCGCAAAGTGTATTAGAAATGCATTTCGTCTAATGAAATTATTGAAGTAAGTTATGGTCGAGAATTATTTTATATTAATGTGTAGAGTGTACTCTCTTGATTACTTAATATGCAATCCCCATTAAGCTTATTATAAATTATTTGCTTCTCACATATTTTATCTAGAAGTTTTCTATATAATATAAAGTTTTTTACGAAATACGTTTAAACATAACGATATCAATTTTATAACGTTTTGTAACGAACGCGATGAATGACTTTTGAGCTTATTTCTTGAGGGCGTTCTATTTTTAGCGAAAATTTTATAAAGAATTATTATTTTATTTTCCAGTATAAATATTATGATATTTATTTCTTGAAAAAGAAGATAAATTGGCTTTATAAATTCTTTCCTTAAAGATTTTCTTTCCTATAAGTTTTTTCTTTTTCTCCGATAATGATGAAGAATTGGAGCAATTGTTTAAAACAGATTTAAGATATCGAGGATAACGAACATTCGATAACGAACGCCAATATTCAAATCATGAATTTTACTTAAGAAATGTTGTGGCTGTACAATAGCAGCAAAAAACTATATCAAAATAAAAAAAAAGAACATTTCTTATTTTTATACTGTTTAAAAAATCAAATAAATAAATCCGAAAAAGAATTAAAATATCACAAAATAATATGATTTTTAACGTCTTTGTAAAAGGAAATAGTTGTAATTAATATTTTTTTTAATTTATTAAAAATTTTTTATTCTGAATACTCCCTAAAACTACTATTACATGAAACAAAAAAAAACCGAGTAGTTTGCAGAGAGAGAGAGAGAGAGAGAGTTAGTATTTTTCTATAATTTTTAATAAATAACTTTTAAATAGATCTAAATTAAGTTTTGCATTAATATTTATTAAAGTTTTCTTAATATACGTGAAAATTTTTATTTTGTTGGCAATATTTTTTTCTATTGTCAAATTTATCAATAAATGCTACAATATTTTTTATAAGTATTAACATTAACTTTAAATATTCTCCAAATCTTGAAGAGAATTCTGCTCAAGTTTTGCACAGATATTCAGAAGATATAGTAGAGAACACTACGAAATTTTCATGCTTTTGTCAATGTTTTGACATATGATATATCCTTAAGTCAAGCTTATCAACACCGACATTTAATAGGTGCAGGCCAGATGCAGATGCAATCTGCTTTACTATATCTTACGCGGTTGCGCGATAGTTAAGAAATTTCATGCTTTCGTGAGACGATGAAGTTTCAACAAAGCATCACCGATATGAGAGCTCCATTGTAATTCCCCGGCAAGCCAAAGTTCTCTCTCTCTCTCTCTCTCTCTCTCTCTCTCTCTCTTTACATACTCATGTTACTTCTACACGTCTATTATCCCGGCGTTCATCCCGCGGTTTATGAATAAACTTGCAGTGTGATGTTTGACTTCTCGCGATTGTATTGTGCCGCTATCAATATTATCCGTTAAGAGACATTTGTGGAATCCGGTATATAGCTGAAAATATATATGAGCTTCTCCAAGATAAGCAGACACCGAGGGCGAGGCACACGTGCCGACAATTGCGATAGTTTTCATTCGATTCTCGTCATTGTATCGACACGAATGGCAGCCTATAATAATCGGACAAAAACCTGTTCTTCCTTTTATGGATCCCCCTCTTCCCCATCGCGTCTCCGCTTGAGATATAATAATATCAGTTACGTGTTGCTCGTTTTTCTTCGGAGAAAACCCGAACAAAGTCGTCGTCTGAGTTTAACCCTCGTGATATCAGCTGAATGGGGAAAACTTTCCTCGATATGACGTATTCCACAAGACGTCGCCGAGTCTATAGTAATAGCGGCAATAATAAGCAATGGAATTTATGAGAAGGATGTGCCCGTCTCTCTCTCTCTCTCTCTCTCTCTCTCTCTCTCTCTCTCTCTCTCTCTCTCTGGACGAGAAAATATTATACACCCGTGTTGACGTTGATCAAATTGATCTTGGCGAATTAGAGACAAAATCTATTTTTCTATTTGCTATCTTTTTCTCAAATATTATAGTTGATCCTTTTTTATTATTTAAAATAACGATATTTCTAAATTGTTATTTTTTATGTTGTTTATCTACATTGAACAGAAAATTATTTTAAGTTTTTAAACTTTTTGGCACTTTGCATGTATTATTTTAGAATTTGTAGGGTGTGTTTTAAGATAAAAATCAGATTTTAAAATAAAAATTATACATTGAAGAATTATGATTAAAAAGTCTTAATATATTAAATAACGAAGAAATGCAGGATTTCTTGTGAAATGATTGTGAAAGGTTTTTTATTATTTGTAATAATAAACAAAAATATAATTTTGAAATTGGCGAAACTTTTTTATATCTACAATATATAATTAAATATTAAACTCATTCGGTTTGTACGGAAGAAACCATGAACTAATTCGAACGGCTAGCACATTAAGGAGCTATTAGAGGTTTAGCCAGAGAACTATATATAGATTAAACTTTACTTTCCGAACATCTCCGTCGAAATAATGATAAATGATGGACGCAGATCAACTATTTCTCGGCGTTCTTGCAACTTTCCTTATTTACGAAGGATTCGAGCTCCATATACACATTTATCGCTTTCTTCAGACAGTATCTGAAATCTGAAGAATTGAAAGTATCCGTGTAAAAAGTGCTCTGCATTCACTCAGCTAATGCTGTATTCAAATGTACTACTAGTGATACGATAAATGTTCTTCAGTTTCAGGACATTGATATATTTTCTTATTTCTTTGTGAGCATCTGAACTTAATCGTATTTTCGGTGTTTCCGCCGAAGCTACTCGTATGATATTAAATTCAGCGTGTATGCATAGCGTTTTATATATGATATGTGTATTCAAGGGGTAGTCCGAATTTTTTGTATTCACCGATATAATATAAAAAAAAAATATAGAATTTAAATCTTCCAATCGAAAATCAAATATTATGATTAACAGAAAAATAACGCTGGTCAACAAGAGCGCTTGAAAATCTACCAGAAATGACTTGATGAGAACTGAAGGCAAATGTGATGTTGAACAGTGTAATTGTGATTAAAAGATGTTAAATTGATATTACAGATTGGCAAATAATAGCATTTTCATTTTCGTCTCTCGTAGTATCGAAACGGAAATATTTAATGCCCAATAAATTATGTAAAAATCTTAGTCTATCGCTTTTTGTTCACAAATGGCGTTGCAATTTTCCTACTATATGGGAATTTGCAACAATTTCGAGGAGAATGTAAACTTTGTTCATGCCTTTGCCCTGACGGAAACTTTTCGCGTGGCGTACCGTGTAAATGCATTGTTGCACTCGAATGCATCGTTTGGGATTGCAAGTTAAATCGCTAAAAACCTATCGCAGAAGTTAATCTTGAAAGGAAATCTCGAGAACATGTGTGATTTTTTATGCAATATAAGATTACTTTTTTATATAAGTAATATTTATTCCATTTTAATATCGAGATGAATCGTGATATCTTAGTAATTTTGTCGGATCGGAGTTAATTTCTCCTTGCAAAACTTTAACTTGCCTGCTTCTTATAACTCAAAACTTCAACTTGCTAGTCTGCTTTTTTTCATAACTCTTGCTCAAGTTATAAAATTAATTAAAATTGAGTCTATCATAAAAACAAGTTAAAGAACGATTTATTACTATTGTGTTTTTCTTTCAGAATTACCATTTTTATTTACATAGTTATTATTTTCAAAAGAAACTTAAACAAATTTTTGTTCTAATGTAAGAATAAATATTATTTATTTTTACATAATCAGAAAGAATGTAAGTTAAAAAACTGCAAAAGATATACTGCTAATTTTAAAATATTTTTTACTTATCTTACACATTGGGGATAATGTTAGCAATTTTTATTTAATTTTCTTTATGACATTTATATGTAAAACTAAGCTTAACGTTACAGTAGAAAAAATGCGCATTTCATAATTAATGCAAGAAAAAAATATATGTTTTATAATAAATTATTTGGATTTTTGTATTAGACCTTAAGTCACGAACAGACTTGACTTTTTCTTAAAGGGTATTATGATCGTAATTTTTCAATGGTTACATTTCTATTAATGTTCATCGGGCAGTACAAGAAATCATTTTAAAAGTTCATTTTTAACAATTGAATAAATTGCGTTTCTCAATATTAAGGTTGCGTAGTTTATTTTAAAGCATCCATCTTACTTGTGCCCAATCTCTCTTGATGTTTCTTCATTTGCGTGATATAATGCTGAATTAAAATTTTTAACAGTAAAAGCAAGGCTTTAAAAACACATCTGCGAACGTCAAAAATATATTAGTACGAGAATCGTCGTTTATATAATTTAAGAATAACAACATGGGAAAAACGAGAGTCCGCCGGAAATTAAACGGTATACTTTCCGTGTATGATTGCTCTTCTCAAATTATATATATATATATATATATATATATATATATATATATATATATATATGTATAAAGTTTTTATATTATTTTTTTTTGTAAAATTGCATAAAAGGTAACACATCTCCGATCTTATTGCTTAAATATACTTGATAATGTTAATTAATGTTAAATATTCTTAAAAAATATATTGTAACGGAGGTTCTTCTGACAATGAGTAATTTCACGCAAGAAATAAGTGGCGGACAGCATTAGTTTAAGAAATATAAAAAATTAAAGTTTAATGTTTTCTTTTTTTTTCAGATATTATAAAGTAACATTAGGAAAAATGTAGTTTGTGTACGTTGTAATATTTATTGTAGAGTAGACGTGGAAAAAGTTTTTGTTTACATTTACGAGATAGGTACGTGGATATTTATCAATATTCGCCTTCATCTATTTCTCACAGTTTGTTAACAGCTTTCAACATGTGACTACACGAATTTATGTGAGTCTTGTATTTATTGATTACATGGAAGAGGGGCTCCGTCTTTCTCCCTGCACTTCCATTTCGAAAAAAAATTCTAACTTAATCCAACCCAATTTTACTTTTAAAACTGAAAATAAGTTTGGATTCGAATTTTTTCGGGGGTGCACGAGAAGGGGCTCCGTCTTTCTCTTGTCCACGTATAAATGTCGTAAACAATTTTTTTCAATAAAAAAATAAATTCTAGATTATTACAATTTATTATAGATTACACAAATTTTAATATTAAACTTTAATTTGTTATATCTTCTAAACCAATGCCGTCTCCTACTTATTTCTTGCGGGGAATTTACTCAGAAAAATCTCTCTTACAGCATATTTAAGTAACAATGTGTTATCTCCTTAAAAATTTCTTTATGTATGAATTGATATAACAAAACTTTTTATAACTATAATTTTGATAAAATGACACAATGTACATATGATATATAGTTACGCTAAAAAATATAAATAATTTATTTGATATAAATAAATTATATTATTATTTATAAATCTCTCAGCATGTGGTGCAATTTAATTAACTTATTTAATTAAATATTTATGCCAAATATATCATATATAAATAAACCAATATGTTATATATAATATATAATATATTGGTTTATATCATTTTTTCGGCATAAATATTATATACATATTATATAAATATATATGTTTACATTTCGAACCACAATATAAAAAGTTAGAAAATAGCCTCGCGGTAAAATCTATATAGTTTTTTTTTTTTTTTAATTTTGTGTTGCTCTTTGATACACATTGCTTGCTTTTGACACAGAAAACAATAATATCAACTTCGAGACTCCTCTTTTAAGTCGTTGTTTTCAAGATAGTAAAACACTCGAAGAGCCAAGAAAACATTTTATCTTAATTAAATAACCACTGAGTACGCAACTTGTGCTCCAGATTGTTTGAAGTCAAACAAGTGATGCGAAAATATCTTGAATTTTTTATATTGCGTCCTGACAAATTTTTAAACGTAAATAAAGACGTAAATAGAAAGCTTTTTAAAAGCGTTTTAATCTTTAATATTAAGTGACTTAGCAACTAAGTCTTGAATTGTAAATCTATTAAAGGAAGATATACTGAAAATATTTACGATACATATTTTGCTACATTAATACAAATATGAAGTATTGATCTTTGATATTATAATAAAATATAATTATGACTCTCGTACATAAATAAAACTTATTTTATTTACTTATTGTTTAAATTTTCTTTGTTAAACTATTTCGTGATTGCTTATTTGTTTTTGAAATAATGATAAATAAAGCTGAACATCAAAGCATTAAACTCGTAAATTTAAACTTATAAACTTTCAGCGATGATAAAATGGATACCTAAACTGTGAAATAATGTGTAACATGAACTAACGATTGGAAAAATTGCAAACAAGCTCCTAAGTCTGATTTCCTTTCTCTTGATTTTTTGAATAGTCAATCTTTTATCAACGTAAACGACGTAGAGGCTCATGACTAGTAGCATATGTCTTTTTCCACCTCTATATTTCGCGATTTGCCTGAATTAAACATATCGTATACACGGTTGTACAAATGCAGAAATTGTTATTATCTAATATCAATTTTTAAAAGCTAAGTTGTTATGAATAATCATAAAAGAAAAAGTTTGCAAAATGTCAGACAAATTGCAAACAAATGATTTGTAAGAAATTATATTTAATGATATATTATCTGAAATATCATAATAGTGAAACATATATATATATATATATTTTTTTAATATATTGATGATTATAGAGAATAAATTTTCTTACCATTGAATGTGTAAATTATACATAAAAAATAATTTTCTAGACAACAAAATAATTTTATTGATGAATATAATAAATAGATTTTAAAATGTTTTTCTTATATTAAAAATTAGCTTATAAAATGTCATAAAATATATGGAAATATTAATTATATTAATTACTAATTATATTTAAGATAGTTTCAAAATCTCTAATCAAGAAGAAAAATTTAATATTAAGATATTAAAATTATAAAATATATTAAATTTTTTTTTTTGCATATATTATATGAATGTCTATATACAATTATTCTAAATCTAACTAATAACTAAATATAACTAAATATAATTTTATTCTAAATAAAACAATTATTCTAAATAATATATATTTGTTATTAAATCCGCAATTTCATCGAAGCGTTTGATAACATAATCGTTTTATACAATCAAAATGGCCATTTTGTATGTCCATTCGAGAAATTCTCCTTCCATCCGCAAAAACCCTCACTTCTAGAGAAACCATCTGACTCCGCTCTCAAGCATTCGCGTCACATTCATTCTCACGAGCGTAATGTGCGCAAGGCCGGTTAATGGCATCACAAAGATGTTTTCTTTCCTCGGCACGAGTCGTCGTTTCTCCTGTCATAATGTCAGAGCTCTTACCGGACTCTTTTGCGAGCTTGGCAGATAAGCTGCATCTGAAATACGTGCGGGCCTAAGGCTAGTCAGAGAGGAGAGCAAGCTCTATGCGTTTTTCTCTCTCTCTCTCTCTCTCTTTCCTTTTCCTTCTCGCTGAAGTCAATAGGAAAAGTGACGACACTTCAGAGGTCAGGAAGAGCGAAGAGCTAGCTCTCTCGCCTTTCCATCGTCCGCTCTATATCCCCAGCTTCTACGAAGCCCTCGTCTCGTTTGTCTACCTCGGGCGGCAGGTGACCCAGTTCTCCGCCTCGAACGGACTACTCTCTAACGACTCGGTAGTGCTGAAAAGGTATTGGTCTGAAGCGAGGATATCCGACAAATTCGCTTGATGCGCGATCCCTATCGGCATTGTGTTCGCCGAATCACGACCGCGAGCTTTTACACTTGCGGGATTTTGCCGCGGTAAATGCGCGCAGGAGAAGCCGAGGCTCGTAAAAAGGAGCCGTAACTTCTACACAATGTATCCGTCGATGACGTGAGATTATTGATAGCGTATCTTTGGAAGATCGTGAGGACAGAATTGTCCGAGACAGACGAGACGAAGATTGTAGTCGTTTTTACTGCTTAAGTTTTATAGCAAGATTTAGTCGAAGTAATAAAAAATCCGTCTTTAAATGCCGATGCAATAAAATTAGAACATTCAATATACGGAGTTATCGGACGTAATAAAAAGATATTCATCGCGCACTCTTTTCTTTTCCCAAATAGGATGATTATTTATTTGAAATACATTATTTATTTTCAACTCCGTTTAAGGATGTATATAAACATTGTGTCAAACATTGAAAAAGGATGAAAATTTTGTAGATTATTCTACTACTTTTTCTGAGTGTCTGTGCAAAATTTCAGTACAATTCTTTTAACGGTTTAGAAATTATTTAAATTTAAAGTTAGTATTGATTCTTACGAAAAATTGCGCATGTAAGTCCTTATTGATAAATTTGACAAGGGAAAGATATTGTCAACGAAATAAAAATTTTCATATATATTCATAATTCACTTTAATATTTGTGCAAAACTTGATTTAGGTCCATTTACTCGTTTAAAAGTTATTGAAAATTGTCGAAAAATATTATCTGCCTCTTTTTCTCTTTTTGCAAATTATTTGTTTTTCTTTTTTCTTGCAGTTGATTTCAAAGAATTTTCACGATTAAAAGTTTTTGTCATAAGTTAGGAGTAAAAATATTAATTTCAATTATTTTTTTTTTACAAAGATGTCAAAAACCATATTATTTTGTCATACTTTAATTCTTTTTATTATCCGAATTTATTTATTTGATTTTTCAAACAATAAAAAACGTAAGAAATCTAATTTTTTTAAATTCTGACAATTTCTTGATATTATTGTACAGCTAAGATATCTTTAACGCGGATCTCTCGATTCTTTCGTTAAGAATATTTTATCCGATTTTATTGTGTGCTGAAAAATATTGTATTTCAAACGAAGGATTATTTTCCGGGGTTTCGGTAGAGCTTCTTGAATTATGACTGTCCTCTTTTCAAAGCGTTATAAATACATCTTGGGGAAAATATAGATTTTCATTTCGCACAAAAGAGAAATGCCTCTTTGCAGCGAGATAAATAAAAATTTCGATATTGCACGCCGTTACTGATATAGGATACAATCGGCTTTTGTTGCAGGAATTCCTATTGGCGATCGACGTAACGTCCAGCGGTACACCGGAAGAAAAACTGAAATGGGCGTTCCGTATGTACGATGTTGACGGCAACGGCGTTATCGATATGCAAGAAATGACGAAGATCGTCCAGGTACTGCGCTTCATGTTTAATGCATGCGCTTCGATTTATCTCCACTTGGTTGCTGCACTCCACCGCCGCGACTCTTTCGATGGAATACAGAATTTTTTTTTTTATCACTTGACGTCAGAGGCTACTTGCCGGCACGATTAATCAATGAGAGAGTGAGCGATTCGATATAATATTCATGCATAATATATTCATGTATGCGGCACGAATCCTTCCCTTTTTTTCCTGTCATGCATATATACAGATTTATATTTTAGTGCACGATGCGTGTATAATCTCGCTACGTTTCTCTCTGGTTAATAAAAAATTTATAACGTATGTATAAAAAACATACACACGACATGAATCCGTGTTATGAATCTCAACGGAATTAATTTTCTCTTATTATATTTGCTAATGTAACGGGCGATCGCGCGAGTATAATATATTCAAGAAATTCTGAATCCTTTAATTCGGTCGAACAGGTCGATTCGTACGACGGTTAATTAACGCGCATCTGCAAACTGGCAGGAGTATAAATCAACGCGAGACTGTTTTTCCCCCCGTCCATCCCTGCAAAGTTCTTACGTGCATTGAGTGGCGTATGCAGCGTATACGGATGCGCTAATATTTCATGAACACCACGCGAGAACAGATGTCGACGTAGTCCCGCGGTTATTCCACTTGACGTCGTGCATTTCCCAGAAAATGCCAGAAGCGAAGCTTCGTTAAATACAGCTGTCGAGTCTCATTTTTAAATAAGTAATTAAAGTTCGCGGTGACATGGCGAATGGTAAGCGAGACGAGCGAAATTTTTTTCATGAAACCTTGCATAATTAATTTCTGTTAAGAAATTGTGATTCGCATTTCTCGTATGAAAATTCGATCTTTATAATATTTAAATAACGCGACGTGAAGTTTTACGATGCAATCGGGTAAAATGCTATTTTTAAAGCTAATCTTGTCGCGATTACGTAAGTGTCGACGAAAAAAAAAAAATATTTTAATGTATTACAGCAGAATTTTAATCCCGTCAAAAAATAAATAAATAAATAAAAATAAACAAAATCAAGAAAGTGATTGACAAAAGAGTTTAGGTTTGTTTTAAACGTGCAAGATAATTTAATAATATGTCAATTTTTCATTGGCGGTCTCATTTTTTATGAGACCCTTGGAATTATTATGCGAAATAAATAGGACATAATAAAATCATGGCAGAGAGAGACTAATTATTGCAGGCGTGAATCCGGATAAATAGAGGAACGAGAGGTTTATATGGAAAGCGCGGAAAATTGTGATAAAATGCAGAGACGAGATGTTGTGCCTTGTAAAAGAATATTATTACATCACAACTCTACATTTTAACGCATTTTTTTATTATTTTTTCAACTTAATTTTTACCGGACATAAATATTATTTTAGCATGATAAAAAATTCTACTCTTATTGTACAATAATATAACTATAATTGATTTATACAAAAAATGGAATAATATTTGACAAAAATTAATAAAAGATGATACTGATAACGCCAATTCCTTCATCAATATGTTAAAACAAAATCTTCTCTTAATACGATTTTTAAATGACATGTTATCAAGTTTTAAATGTCAAACGTAAACATTTTTTTTTAATCAGTATGTTTAATTGAATTTTTGTTCTATTGGATATTTATTTATATTGCATCACAAAATTCTTTAAAAATTATAAAAAAATTGCTTCAAATATTCTTAATTTTCTGCAATTGTATACGTACATCCTTTTTTTCTTTTACTCGATAACAACGACATTTTTTTACTCGATAACAACGACACTTATCTTATCTAAATAAGAAATTTTTTAAATATTTAAAATTTTAAGTAATAAGAAAATTGTTTTGAGAGAGCTGCAATATTTTAATTATCGACAAAAACTTTGTCCCGGATGATAATAGAAAGATTCTTTCAACGCTTTGAGATACGTTATGGTTATCATTAAAAAACTATTCGAACGTTTATCCGCGTCCATTCGGATATTCATCTGCATGCTATTAGAAGTTTGGAACTTCCGCGGCGCCGTCGCCACGGGAATTCCGGTAACCGGAGGTTTTCCACGCTCAATGAAAATTAACGACAGAATGTTCAGTGGAAACTCAATGCCTTCGTATATTTAACACTTAAACCCGTGAACATCTATCTGTGGTGAAAGGCGCGTTTCTATAACTCAATTGACTCTACACTCTATTGTTGAAGCTCTGGGAATAACAGTGGCTGTTATTGATATCTCTACAAGCAAATTTATTGTTCCAAAAATGTTACTGTTGCTTCAGACGCGTTAAATTGTAAAACGAGATACAATTGTGTTTTGATAGATTCATTCATATCTCGCTCGCATAATCGAAAATAAATAACACGATTATTTATAAAATGTGAAATTTATAAAATTTTATATAATCAAGCAGGAAAAAAATAATTTTTGAAATGAAGGCATTATCATTAAGGGGGAACTAGGCAATCAGATTTGTCGAAGCCTTTTTCGAGGGAATTTATATTACAAAGAAATGAACAAAATGTTTATTAGGATCATAAACTATGAGAAATTTTTTTTAGTTGAAAATATGCATTAAAAATGGCGCTGATCGAAGAGGATTTTTAAATAAATAAGTTTTTTTTTTGATTTGCAATAATTTTGATTTAAAACAAAAAGATACAACGAATGTAAATGTCCTTGTAAATTATTTCTTTAAAATACACCTGATTCTGCATTGAAATTGTAAAAAAAAAATGAGAACAAAATTATTAAAATGACGATATTTTAAAAAAGTTTATTTTTTGATGAAAAAAAAGCTGTTTGTATTTTTATCTCAAAAACTATAGTTTGCACAGACTTTTTAGAGGTTCAGTCCGAAATTATATATGTATATTATAAACATGCTCAATTTTTTTAAAGTTGATTTGAGCTTCTGTATTTGCGTTATCACTGCAAAACAAAAAGAAAATAGAAAACGGAGAAAAACACCTTTAAAGTTTTGAAAGATTTTGAAATATAATTATTGATGCATACCTTATTTAATAATTTCTAGCAGTATAATATTTTTACACACAACAAATGAAGCAATTATATTAAAAACAAAGAAAAATCAACTATTTCATATTTAAGATTAGGATTATTTATTATGTAAGAATAATTATTATGAGATTGCGACTCAGAAAATATAACAATTTTGAAAAGTTAAAAAAGATATTAATTTTTTGCTTTAAATATTGGCAATTTATATTTTTAAAATTAATGTTGCAGCAACACATTCGAAATTTCTATCAGATTATCTTACAAATCAATTCTACTTATTTGAAAATTGATTTAATTCTCTAGATAAACGTACACTATGTGAAGGCAAGAAGGAGAATTAACTTTGTTTAAGTAATTATCTCCAGCCGATCTAGTATGTCCATGATGAAATTAATTTGCTTTATTTCACGTAGTTGAGTGAAAAATAATAAATTCCATGCGTTTTATCTCCGAGCGATTTACAGTAGATTAATCGGAAAGATACGAGAAGAGATTATGAATAAAGAATCACCGATACACTTTAATGCACTTAATTCGATTATGTGATAAATTTTTATTATTATTTTTTTCAGCAATACACAATTTATTATTTAGTCAAGTTTTGTTTAACTGTGAACACCACGTGCATAAGAAAGATAAAGTACGTATGCGGAGCATGATTTAAGCAGGATACAGCATAACGAAAGAAACTATGCTCACCAACGAATGTTCATTAATCAGATGCTGTTCTTTTTTATGAGAATGTGGTCTGGGTTGTATAACCTTTCGATCTTTTTGTGATGGATTTAACATAGACTTCTACTGAAAAACCATAACGAGAGTAGCTTCCGTGATTTATGACTTTATCTGTGTTTATATAACGCACCTCGACCAAAATCTCTGTCTCTGCATTTTTTCAATAAAAAAAATCATGAAATTGTTATGTATAAATATGTGCTGATATATTTTTTGTTTTTTGTTTTTTAATATGAGATTAAATATTAATATCGCGTTTGAACGAATGTGAATTACAGAATTTTGTGTACATTCTGCATTTCAAGATGATTAAAACCGATATAAAACGCCTATTTGATTGCACCTAAATTATTTGTATACAAGTCATATTATTTTATATTACATGAGAAGGTAAGCTGCAGATTAATTACATTAATTTTATTCATAAATTATGGAAGTCAATTAGAAATATTTGTTATCTTTAAAAGAAGGGCCATAAATTTAATGTCCAATATTTTTACTTTATTATAAAAGAGAAAACATTTTATATATATATTTATTTTATTACTAAATTATTTATTATTAATTTATTATTAAATTAATATTTTATCAGGCGGTATTTTCACGACTAAAAAATGTAGCAATGATTTAAAACGAAAATATCATTCAAATCGAAAGCAAAAGTGAGAAAATGTTACGTTGAAATCATAGAGGAAAAATCGAGCATTTTTGTCCCAAGATATTGATACAAAATTTTCTTTTACAATGATTGCATTTCATAAATATCTCAAAATATGTGGACTGGCTTTTAGGAAAATACGAACAGGAAACACATTCATATGTGGAGTGCTTGATCCTACGTGAGCCCGAGTATCACGTAAAGAGAAACAAAGTATTATCCTTCTGTTCCCAGGCGATATACGACATGCTCGGCGCGTGCTCGAGCAATAGACCGGCGGACAGCGCGGAGGAGAGGGCGAAGAACATATTCGCAAAGATGGACGAGAACAACGACGGGCAGCTGACGCAAGAGGAGTTCCTAAAGGGCTGCCTCCAGGACGAGGAACTGTCGAAGATGCTCGCCCCTTAATCCCGACGCCGCCTTTTTTCCGCCGACGTGCGATCGTAAACGGGGACACACACACACACACCACGCTCTCATGACTCTCCCAAAATTCAACGACTACGAAACGTCAACAATAAGCCACCACCGAAATTGACACTCGCATACACGCACACGCCATCGTCAGACATACGTTAAAACACGTACCGAACGATATAATTTTCAATTAATTACGTACGTTATTATTATGGCGGTTCGATAACTAATCCCGTCGCTCGTGTTCGATGGAAGGACACGAGCAGTGATAAAATGGCAGATAGTGATGAGGATAATAATCGAGGATGATTGATAAGCGGAAAGGAAGAAGAGCGATTCGAATCGAATATTGTGCATTTGAAAAAGGAGACATTTTTCAAGAGGATGGCACACTGCATGTGCAGACCTTTGTTTGAACGACATTAATACGATGGTGGCAATTGGTTCTAAGAAAAGATAGCCTCGCCAACGCACGGAGAACAGAGAACGACGTTGCTACCGACAATGGGGGATCTAATTAGCATCTCGTAAAAGTCCTCTTGTTCATTTTGCGAACTCATATCGTCGACAAATGACAATTCACGTGTACGGCGAATCTCGCAAATCTCACTGATTCGTCGTGCGAATTCAGGAATTTCCTCGGACCGTGGCGATGAAATTAACGGGAGAGTGGAACCATCAGTTCTCTCGAGGGAGGAAAGTGACAACGTCGGTCGTCACGGAGGGTCGCCGCGGTGGCTTTCAAAGCTCGCGCTTGCACTGACAATTTGGCTTAACCGATCCTAGATGTACGGGATTCGCCATCTTTCGTCGGCGAATTATATAACTACGTCTAATAATACAGACGGAGAGCATAAAATTAATCCTTTGATGCGCTTCAGGAGACATAAGAACTTTGCATTGTAACTCCGCACAATTTCGCACAGACGTGACGTCGGAGGTATTAATATCGCGATTCTAATTTCACTCCGGATTTATCAATGGCCCAGAAAATCTCGCGGTGAATCTTACTAGACGCCTATTGTTTTTGCGAGCGCTTTTGTCTCGTTGTAATAGAGAATTAGTGTAAATAAATCAAGCGCATCATGAATTAATACGCTTCAACCTACTGCAGGATCGTTACAAACAGATGTTTGCAAGCACTTGATCTATAGTATCATTTATATATAAACTAGAATCCATTTTTGCTCATGCACATAAAATATAGATAGAGATATCTTAAATATATTTAAATGATCTTAAAGTCAATTATACCATTTAATCTGATTTGAGTCTCATGAATCTCCGTGGAATCATTGCACGGTGCATGTTTTTCTAATCCGGAATACACATATATATTTGAGCAGCTCGAAGCCAAATTGTGATTTGCATCTCGTCTAAGTTATTTGTTTGATGGCCATCATTAATCTTCATTTCATTCTATTCCATTCCATTTCACATGATTCCATTGCTTCGCAAAGTCTCGTTTATCAAATTTTGCTGTAGAGACTGCATCAAGATTTGTAACGTTCGATTACACGGAACTTCTAAATAAGATGAAGAATGAATAGAGCGCATCAGAGGATGAATCAGGATTAGGACTAACCGAAGTCGGTGCAACTTGAACTTGAAATCGCCAAAGCGATCTTATCGTATTGAGGTGGAACAGGAACGGAATTTCTCGCGTGAATCGAAGGAAGGTGAGTGAGGAAGTGAAGGTCCGCTCGTCGCCAGAATCGACGAGCGAGAGACTTGCGTGTGCGCGAGAGAATCGCGACGTGCGATCGCACGCACGTCTCACCTTTTTTCAGGTCTCTGCACGGATCGATCGTAGGTTGTAAGATCGACGTGTTGTTGCGCTGATACGGGCCGTCGTCCACCGTTCGTCGCGCGAGGTGGTAACACAACGAATTGCGCGAATTACGAGATAAATGTCGATTATAGAGGAGACGGGGGAGGGGGCGAAATATCGCTTAAAGGGTCATACCCGTTTAAATCCTTAAAAAATGAATACATTTTCTAGATTTTTTTGCAGCCCAACGACTTGACAATAACTTTTTATTTTTTTTTTACATTAATACAATATCATTAAGTACTTAAATAAAAAAATTTTAGCTTAGAAAAAAATTTTTCTTTATATTATGCGAATATTTACAAAGCTCATTTAATTTTATGTGATTGCAGGATGTGCATGAAAACATTCATTTATCATATTTGAAATAAAAAATACAAATTTTTTTATTAAAACTATTAAGCTATCTGTTATCCAAATGATTTTTTTTCAAAATTTTTAAGAAATAAAGAAATGCTGGCATATTGAAAAAAGTTTTAAGAAAAAGATCAATCTTTTTTTGGTTTATAATAAAAATGGGGAATTGGATTAAAAAAAGGCTTTGGATTAACAGTTGCGGAATTTTATATTTTTATCCATATCGTGCATGAAAATATAAATTGTAAATATTTGTATAATATAAAAAAAAAATTTTATTGAGCTGAGAATTTTTATTTAAGTACTTAATAATATTGTGAAAAAATAAAAAGTTTTTATCAAATCGTTGCGCTGCAAAAAAAATCTAGGAAATATATTCATTTTTCGAGGCTTTAAATGGATATGCTCCCTTAAGAGAAGATATATTAATTTTATATCGGTGCACCGCCGCGAGGGAGGCATCGTCGACCCCTATGTCGGCTCGCATCGTCGACCAGTACGCGCGTCATCCTTCGCTGAAATCGATACGTACCTGGATGTACGGCAGCTATTACGTGCAGCGGATGTGAGATAGTACTACCATCCGTAATACGATTCATGTGTACCGCGTTTGCTACGAAATCCGCTGGATTTCCGTTGAGCACGCGGTGTGGATTAAGCGAACGCCGTGGAACTTGGAAGGAAAATGTTGGTGAAAGTTATTAGAAGGTAATAAAAGCGGAAGTCAATTTCCGGACGGCCAAAATTTTCGTACAAACTACGCGGATCTTCTCATATATTTTCGCTTCGCTATTATCTCTCTACTTTTCCTCTCGGAAGTTGTTTGTATTTATGTAACTAGATTTTCTGACATGTATCTCTACCATCGAGAAAGTATAGAATACTGGCATTGGCATTATAAAAATTCAACAAAGCATAATCATTTAGATAGTATTAGTTGTTTTTAATCTAATAATTTTGATTGATTCTTTGTCTTCTTTTTTTTTTAAGAAGAATTAAGAAAGGACAAAGAACTGAATTAGATTACGGTCAAAGTTGACTGACATTTGATGAAAACGATTTGCAAGTAATAATGATTGACATATTGGATACACGTATAGATAATAAAAATACGACATGACATATTTATACATACAGGATACAGAACAAATACCGGGATCCTAAAATATTTCGAGATATTGTAGAGTCTTGGTGTTTTCTTTGCACCCTGTATACATATATCGTACGAAAATAATATTTTGATTATTACACATTATTACGGGATTTTATGTAATCTTTACATTATGACGCGGGAAAAGAAGAAATAGTAAGCCCATTTATCGCGCCAATCCATATAAAGAGGATCAATCTGATAACTGTATAACGGGCGTCTTAATCCAATCGACAACGTGCTGGTCGACGTGCTCACGAACGTTCCGACGCCTCCCATCAGATCGAAGGCTTCGATTTCTTTCTTCTTTTTTTTCCTTTCTCATACATACACACATATATGTATATCTTTATGTAGTACATACGAAATAATGATGCCCGCGAGAAACACAATGTGCACCGGGGTTAATGTGGTTCGCGTGTAAATATTTTAAGATTTACGAACAAAGGTCTGTGTATCGGTTACGTTAACGTAACCATATGACGTTTTTTGCATGATGATATATGACGTTATGCTTTGCATGCAAATGGACGGATGGGTTATTTGCTGTCAGGAATCCCGTGTCTTACGTCAAGTCAGCAAGGTAAGTTTTCACTAGGGTTGGATAAATTAATTTTTTTTTTTTTTATTTTTTTTTTAACTTACGTTTCAAATTAATGGTGCAAAAATTAACTTAGTTAAAATTAAGATAAAAATTATTAACTTATTAAAATTGAAAGGTAATTCTCTATTCAACAGTGAATTGTCACATCTGACAAACTTGTATGACAAATGAAATATTTACATACGATCACCTGTTTTCACACTTTAATTTTGAATTATTTTAACAAAAAGAGTTAATAAGTTGTAATATCTAAAAATAACTAATTTAACTTAAAAGTGAACATGTTTAAAAATTAAATTAAAAGTTATTAATTTTTTAACTCTAACTTAACTTTTAATTGCTTAACTTTAGTTTAGTTACTATCCAACTCTGATTATCACCAAAGAGTATTTTCCAAACAGAATTTGTTCGGATTTTAAATACATTCGAGTATTATTTACATAAGAGAGATATCGTCTCTTTAAAATTGAAAAGAAATATCTTGAACTGTCAGAAATCTTCTTTACAGAACGATTTCCATTTTTTTTTAAATAATTTAAAAATTTTTTTAAATCCTTTCTCATAATGCACAGAATTAACGACGCAGTGTGCAGATTTAAACATGATTGGTTCCAAGCAAGAGAATTAAGCCCGCAGTATATATATATATATATATATATATATATATATATATATATATATATCGTCAATTTATTCTCTGTCCGTCTGGAACTATAGTATATACTATTGTAAATGTTTCACTACATGCTGAAACGTACGTTGCAGATTGTACTTGTAATTGCTTCGTTACTTGTTTCCGATAGTTTTGAGATATGTCTTGTGGTTTGCACAGCCCTCGACGGTATCAGAAAATCTTTCTTTTCATCATTACTCATATAATGATTAATTCTTTCATGTGCACACAGATTTTTTCGAAACTGTATTTTTTTTTAGAAATAATAACGTTTATATGTTAAAGGTAAAATAACGTATGTGTTTAAAGGTTTTTGTTTTTTTTTTTGAAGAAGAAGATTGCTTGAATATTTATAAATTATATATTATTATAAATATTTATAAATTATTATAAATTATTCTCGTGATAATTTTCATCTGCAAAATAAATTTAATAAGTACGCGAATGAATTAAAATAAAAGGCAATTTATAATTTTCATTTACAAAGAATAATATAGAGATTTTCGTGTTTATGTGTAAATTCAGCGAGACATATTCTCTGTCACGTCAGAGAACGTGTACCGCAAGCTTCTATCGGGCAAAGAAACCAGCAACGACACGTACGAGTGATGCAGTGGGCTTTAAAAAGAGCCGATCAAGCAGCTGTGTGCGATACAAGGGATAAACTTGATTTGAGGGCGCAAATGTCAACGATAATTGTTATCGCTATTCATGGCATGCTACCAGGCAACTCCCGAGTACTCTTTTTGCCATGTAGCGTAGCATGTGGCGTAGTAAATTCTCACGTACTAAGCGGCTTAAGTCGCGCTTGGAACACATTGTGATCCGCGCGGATTTCTAGTGGATAGAAAAAAGAAAAAAATAAATAAAAAACCCGTCGCGTTGATTTAGAAGCCTCTTGTTGAATGAATCTATACTAACGATCGAGCAAAATTGACTGGACAAATATTAATTTTCGAACTTTACTTGTGTATGTTCTTATTATTAAATATAGACTACAATTATAAAGAGTATTGGAATACAATGCAAATATCTGAGCAATTATGAGGAGCACCAGAGAAAAGGATATTACTTATAATATGTCAAAATTATATGTGCAAAATTTTTAGCTTTCTAAACTATTTTTGTAAGCTATAAACTGAGATATCTATAAATGATGATTATTTAATGAAGTATTTATATTAATTTTTTAAAAATAATTTTGTTGAAGCATTCGTTTTAGTTTTACATTTGAATGCTGCATTAGAATTATTTTGACATAATAACTTATAATAACTTACAATGTTTACAAAACCTGAACATATTTATAAGATCTTTATTGATCCCAGATTAACATTCAAGATACACTATCTTGTGCGTATTAATATTAGAAGATTTTGTCTATTTATTATTATTATTATTATTATGTATCTTGTGTGCGTGTGTCTGAAAATGAATCAAATTGATAAGCAATTATTGTGGTAATTATTGAATTAATTGATAATCGCAAATCGTAACACCAGTAATATTGAATATTGGATACAAAAGTTTTTTGCGTAAACAAAATTATAAAACTTATAGGGATTTGTTGGTTTTTTTTCTGTCGGGATTATTATTAATATTATAAATTAGTCTCTGCAAATGAGAGTTAGTAGATATATATGAGGCTATTAATTAAAATTCCAATTTATTCTTCAGTATCATTTGCTCGCTTATTATATCGATGAAAAAAAAATAGAAGCAATCTCTCTCTCTTGATCAACAAAGTGGACGAATGCTGTTTTTTTTTTAAATTCTGCACCACAATGCGTCATAAGCTACAGAATGACACTGATTCGGATTAAATCTGTTAATTAAAGTGGATTCCATTGCTTTGAAGAATAAAGTGCATTCGAGAATTCTGCGGGTTTTGTAAAGAAACGAGGTATGTGTATGTGTGTGCATGTATATATCCAGAGACTTTAATAATTTACAATTACACTGAATATCTTCTGTCTTATGAAAACGATGATAACATCAAAGATTCTACGTCTTACAGAAATCTGTTATAATTAAAAGTTTGAGATATATATTTAAAGTCTTCGAAAAGTTCGTGCAGGGGGATTACAAAAATATAATTGAACTTAATCACAATTTAGAAAATTATTTCGCGAATTGACAAAATGCGTTTTTCAAAAAACTGCTGTAATGCAGGATTAATTTTCTATGTTTTCCACATTTAAAAATATGACATTATAGGAAATTTTAATTTTCTATACGACTTATAAAAAAAAAATTTTCTATACTTGTAAAAAAAAATATTTTGTATCTATAGAGTGTGGTTGATATTATCTTAATTATAAAAAAAAAATAATGACAAATATTTGTTCTAAATGCGGAATTCAGTACTTTGAACTAGTCAAGAGCATGCAATGATCTAGGAATTCTTAAATTACTGTACGCTATCATTGCGATTTATTGTTTATTGTCTAATTATCCAATAATTAGTTTATATATAAATACAAACTAGTTTAGGAGAAACATAGAAGACAGCAATCGAGAGAGTAAAAAAAAGAATATGTTATTTGGCATCATCGAACGAAAGTTACTGGTATCGACATCATAGATTAACGATTAGTATCGACCTGATTAAGATCAAACTAAATGGATGACGGCAATCTGGAATATAATAGTATTAAAATTAATGCTACTAGAATTAACTGCTCTTATTAAAATTAGTTGATGGAATTAATCTCGATTAATAATATTAATGTTAGCTGATACTACTAAATAAAATGAATTCTATCAAAATTAATCGATAGTTTCGAAATTAATTATCATCAAAATTAATTGATTTTACTAGTAA
This sequence comes from Cataglyphis hispanica, assembly GCF_021464435.1. Lineage (NCBI taxonomy): Eukaryota > Metazoa > Arthropoda > Insecta > Hymenoptera > Formicidae > Cataglyphis > Cataglyphis hispanica. Next base: position 5,890,060 of record NC_065955.1, on the reverse strand, counting down.
TGTGACTGCATTAACTTAAGTGATGTAGCACGTGCTGAAAGAGATAGACCTCCCCCGTCGCCATATCGTATCAATCAAAGAACAACGATAAGCGGACCACAATGTGTTACTAATACGTCGCTCCAAAGGAAAGATTTTTTTTGCGGAAACACGCGAATCGCATCTTTTGCTTATTCTTCGCCGGCGAGATATGTAGATAAGGTCTCTCTTATGTAAGACAGATAATAGCGCGTCTAAAACGGACGATGCTGGTCATAAAAGAAGATACACCTATCGCTCGAATTGTGTATATTCATCTCTATGGAGACGATAGACTAGCGTCTATTAGTGATAGCATTCGACCAATTGTGTGTTTTTATTAGGAAAAAAAAATCGCTTTCCTTATCTGATTCGCGCGATTGCGTTCTCTCGTCTCTTTGCTTCCGCTCGCGGTACTCGTCGTCGAATCCACCGACTCGATCGATTTCCCTCTCTAAATAAATTATGTAGATACAAATTAGAGATATGTATAGCTTTATAGAGTAAGGAACAAGACGAACTGTCTTTGCGGAAATCGCGTCGCGAGTGATGATTCTGTCGGTATGGACGGGCTTCAATGCAAGAAGCAAGTCGAGCAAATTAACGGACAATGTGTCCACGCTCGTTATTTTTACTTGGTAAAATAATGCGCGAGATTAGTGATTTGACGATTGAAAATCGAGGGCGATCAATTCGTACGGAGCACGCAGATCGGAGAACGCTGTCTCCACGTCGACGAGACAATTAAATAAAGCCCGTGCTCTCGCATATATATATATATATATATATATTTATATTAGACTAGGTACATATCATCTCGGCTCCTTCCATGATGTGCAAGAGGCGAAGGCTCTTTTTTGCTTCGCGATTTTAATCTCTACGTGCTTCAATCGCAACTATCACGATTAAGTCAATTTTAAACGAAGAAGAAGAAGATATCCATTAACACGATATTTCAATATAAATACGCGTAATTATATACATATATATATATATATATTAAAACATGTTAATAATATTAATATATATTCTATGTGTGTAGCGAATCTATACCAGAGTTCGTAAATGCGGTCTTGTTCACTGGCGATGATTCGCTTATAATTTTTTGGATCAAGAAATGAGACCTTTATTTCAGGGCATTTATTTTTTGATACATTGCGTTCTAAATTTTCAAGTGAAATTGTAAAAGGAAATTTGATTGAATTTAACTTCTTTAACGTATCATACACAAATTAAGAAATTGTTCAAATATCAGTCCAGGCATTTTTAGGGACAAATTGGTCGCGGAAAATTTGTGAAATGAAAGAAGTGACAATCTATAGTATCATTAAATTTCATAAAAAAAGTTATAATGATAAACCGATGCATTTCGTTTGACGAAACCATCACCAATGCGCAGGACCTAAGATAAACGCATTTGCACCGTCATTGACTTACACAAAGATACACACTCGCATCCTAATCGCTAAATCAAAACTCCGTTCGTAAAAAAATCCACGCCACTCTTCTCTCTTGAATAGAAAGTGCAGCATTGACAATCGACATAATAAGAGTTCCCTTTTACAAAAGAGTCGACATACGTATATAAACGAGAAAATTTTATAAAGCTTAAGAGAACGGACCTAAAGTGCATTACACATTATTAGAGGAACTGCTTCATCGCGGTTGCCTCCTTTTTTCTTTGGCCACGTGCGGATCCACCTTATAAAACCGTCACCCCGTACATACACGCGATAGGAATACGTATAGGCATATTAATATGCACTTACGTGCGCGTATGCGTGTCTGCAACTCAATTTCCGTCGCACAACAGCATTTAATAGCATTTTCGCGCCAGCGAATTGTTCACGCGCAGAAATTGCGAGAATTAAGATCGAGCACCGATTTAAACCGTCGACTCTCATACCCTCTTTGCTAAGATTTCCCTCTGTGGTTTCCGTAGATTTGCACGCCCGGGAGAATGAAATGCATATATATTATTACGGGCTCAATCAGGATAATCGCGTGACATCGGGATGCTCCGCGATGATGTGTATAATTGACGATTGTTATTCTTTGCAAATGATTTCATTATTCTATTAAACGAATGGTCGCTATTCTTAACGCTCAATAAAATCATTATTCACTTCATCATTGATAAATATCCCAATTGTCACGAGTTCGCTACGATTGATCCAAATTTCTTACGCTTTGCCGCGAAATGACGAAGACAAAAGTCAATTGCGAATCGACGTGAGAACGTGATAATATTATTATAAAAATACAGCTGATTACGGCCAATTAATCGAGCCATTTTGCGCGCTATTCTCTTACTAATCTATGCAATTCTATTTTTCTACGCCTTCCATTCTGTTTAACCCCGTCTGTTCTCTGATCTCTTCGAGACCTTTCCTAATACAGGGTGTAACTAAAAAACATGGAGCACACCAGATACAGAACAATAATTTAAATTGAAAAGTCTTGAATTATTTTTTGATCTAAGCTTTTGTTTCGATGTTAAAGGTAGAGTGGATAATAGCGAGATGACTGATTAGCTAACTTCAACATCGTATAACAATGAAAAGAAAGCTCAGATAAAAAAGTGGTTAAGGTTTCGATTTGAATTGTTGTCGTGCATCGTGATGGTGCTTATATATATTTTTTTAGTTACACCCTGTATATCTTATCGCACGTTCCTTCTATTCCGTCGTACTTCGCAAAATATACCTACAAACTCTAGTAATCTAAGTAATGAATTTCATAGACACGTGAAATGTGCGTCGCACAATTAACTTTTGCATGCTGGAATATTCTTCAAATGCATTTTTCAAGGATGATCGTAAATTTACATTCGCCTTCGTCGATTTATGATCGGCGGAAATGCTATTTAACACATGACAGACGTTTCTCGACAGCGATGGAAGTTGTAAAAATTATTCATTATACATCTTATGCGTCATTAGTTTTGATAACTCCTCAGCTATGGTCTATTGCATAATTTTAATCTTCTCGATCTGCTTTAAAGAATATGTATCTTTTTTCAGTTCTACATTCAATTTGAAAAAAAAATTTTATTTATTTTTATATATTTACGAAGAGGGAAAATAAATAATAAAATAATATAATAATATATTTCTATATACTTTCTATATATTTTAGAAAATTTCGAATTTCAAACTTCATTTAGAAAGCAAGATTCAATCTCGTTGCTGAATGATGTGATTAGAGAATTTCGATTGAGACAGGATGGGAGGTATTCCGGTGTCGCGAGAGTTAAGTACGATTTCGCATTGGCCGATAAATTTAATCTCCTGAGAAACATCGGCAGCACTGGCAGATCGATACCGTCGATGCCGATCTGATCTGTCGAAGGATCAATTTCGGCCGTAAACGATACGAGTTCTTCTTTTGCAGGGCAGCCGCGTATCTCGATTCACTCGTTTGTAATATCGATGAGTCTGTACGTCTCTACCGCAATTTCCTATCTTACTCGACAGAAAGATATCTCGCCCTCCGCCCTGATTATTTATTCAAGCCGTAACAACCCGCTGACGTTCTAAATCGGTGGTTTAAAATTTTTTTATCTTTACCTATTTTATCTTTACCTATTTTTTTTTCTTATTCTTACTTATCTCTTAAAAGCTTATCTCAAATATATTTTTTTTAAAGAAGTATTTATTTTTGAATTAATAAATATTAAATTTTTGTGCGGGAGAGAGAAAGCACACAATTTTTAATATAATTTTGTGACATGCAAGTCTTTCAAGTTTTGTTGAAATTATTAAAATAGCGATTTCTGATTTTATAGTTTAATTGTTATTCAATAAAAATTTTTTTACAAATTAAATCTTTAATAATTACACTGTAGACGAGAATCACAATCATATTTCGCAAATTTCCATCGATGTCAAAAATTCTGTCTTGGAAGAAAGATTCTTCAGATGATATATCTTTCTTTCGTGCATGTGTTAAAGCTTTTTGATTACGCAATAAAAGACGTCCACGTATTAAGGACAGTTACAAGAAAAATTTATATTATATATGAATCTCTCGCAACATATACTACAAATTCCATTTTCCTGGATATTGATGGTATTTTAAATGGTGTGCGTCAGATTATTTCACATCTATCAATTTTGATTACGATGTTTTAATCAATCAAAAATGAATAAAAAATTAAATTATTCATAATTCATAATAAATGTGCATTTTTTAACACATGTACATCTAGCACTTATCCATAATATATATCCATAATAGATTGATCCTTTCTTCGAAAACTCGCTATCGCAACCGACCAGCTGATTGTCGATCAGAAAGGGATATTCGAATTTTTATCGTAATAATATAGGATAATTACCATTATTATTCTGACGTCACTCTCTTCTATCGCATACTATATTAAATATTTGTCTGATGTAGCATTAGACTGAACATTAATCCTAAGAGAAAAGGCGGGTCTCATGATCTCCGGAGCTTTATCCGTGAAGGAAATGTTCTGGTGTCGTGTTTCCTGCCTCGGGCTTTACACGCTCGCATAGAATTAACTTTTGGAAAGGCTAAGTCAATAGTTCAGGCAAGATTACCGTTGCTGTCTCGTTAACGGAAAGTATTTTGTACATACATACATACATACGTCTAGTTTGTGGGTGTGAGTATGGTGTAACTTTATTGCCAAATTTAATCAACTCGCTTTACCTAAGGACGATAATGCTGATAAACGTTATTAGTAATTAGAAATTTTATTGTAACGCAATATATATTTTATTCGGATAAAAATAATTTACGTTGTAATCTTTCTCATTTTTTCATTTCTTATTTTTTTATTTTTATTATTATTTTTTTTTTGTTTTCAACATAAATTGTTTCATAGATAATAAGCAACTAATTTTCATCGAAAATATTTTAAGTTGGCTCTGCGAAAGCAAGGACAATTCTATTCGTATATCTTTAATATCTTAAATTATCCGATGTGTGTGATATTAATTATAATTCCAACATATACACTGGGATATACTTTATCAAGCTTCCTCTGTCTCGCCTCATGCATAATTAATTATTGCGGGATAATCGCATCCGTTTAACCGACGCGCGTTAATTAATGAGACGTTTCTCGCGGATAAATATACATAGTTTAGTTATGTATAAACGCTGTTATTTCAAGCAGGATTAGCGAGATCTTACTGTTATCGATACGTGCGTACTTAGTTAACCCGATGCACAGACCAGCAATGATGAAAGTAAAGCGTTTCAGCTAACAATCCGTACAATCCGTAATTTGTACAAAGCAGCCTCAAATCGATTCTGCACAAGACACATAATATAGGTGTGACTCATCCGGGTCATCGCGGCACTCTGCATTATCGTACTTTCACATTACGAGCATCTTCGTTGAGAGTGTTTCTCAAGGAACGAGGAAAGCTCTAATATTACAGGAGAGCAAAATCGACTTTAAGTTTCAGACTGCTGCTGCTGCTGCTGCTGCTTCTGATAAGGATTATAAGTAGGATAGAACTACATCTTTAAATACTAAATCCTTCGATATATCTATATTTCTACAAATTTTGTTACTATTTTTATTATTATAAACTTCTCGTGTATTTAGCGCTCTCCGAAATTAATCTTGTTTAATTAAAGTTCAGTGTACACTGATTAAATTTTTTAAATATTTAATATTATTTCTTACATTTTACAAAATATTTAAAATACAACTACTTCTAAGTTATGTACCTTTGACAGGTCTAACGCTGGGTCGAAATTAATGAATTTTTATTATGGATAAAATTATGTTTTATTAAAAAATAAAAATACATGTCTTGTAGAATAATTTTTTGAGAATATTTCCTTGAAATTTCAATAAAAAATATCAAAAATAACCGCAATACCATTTTTACAAACGCCATTCGGAAAGATAGCTGTCAGGATATATCAATTCTTGATAAAATTTTTTATTGAAATTTATTGGGGAGATATTCTCAAAGGATTACTCTACAAGACATATATTTTCGTTTTTCAATGAAATTTTATAATTTTATTCACAATAAAAATTCGTTAATTTTGATCTAGTTTTAGACTTCAAAGGTATGTAATTTCTTAAGGGAAAAACTAGTGTAACAACTAAAAAAAAGCTATTTTTCTTTTTTTTTTTTTAAGCGGCACACTATTGATTATTGTAGCTATAAATATTAATATTTTTTAATAAAAATTTCACACATTTTTTAAAATAGTTTAAATACACTTTGTAATGTTAATAACGTGATTTAAAAAAAAAAAAGAAAAAAAAATTTTACCAGAAAAAATCCTTAAAAATAACCTTTTTTTGCCAACACATTAGTTTTCTCCCTTAAATGAACAGAAATCTCTAATAATGTACTTGCGTTTCTCAATTTCTGTGACCATTCCATTCCACATTATCTTTTCATTTTGTTGGATTATAGACCTATATATCTATCTACTTTACTTAATGGAGTCGCGATTCTGCGAAGAATTACGAGAGGAGAGTAGATCTTTCTCGAGCCAAAATTCGTTCATCTCGCTCGTCGGCGAGTCTCGATCTTTTTAGGATCGTATGTCACAGAATTGTGATCTTAACGTGGTCATCATGAGGAAACGAGACTGAGACGCGAATCCACGCGATCGATGCTCTTCGAGATATATATCTGATAATGAAACTACTCGTGGGGAATGTACTGCCGTTAATTACAGTCCTTGATTCGTAAGCGCTTTGAAAATTCGCGTTATGCACCGCGGGTGACTTTCCCGGAACATCTTTCCAATATAATTAGCTCATAGAACACTTAGGACCAGATCGTTCGTATAAGATGGCACAATATATTTGTAAAAGTCGTTTAGATTATCTAACGAATTCGTAGTCGGTGTGATTAGAACTGCGAAGGAGTTCTTCGCTCAGATTTTTCTCATCCGATTTGTGATTTTAAAAGCGACTTCAGGAAGCAACGAAAAAAATCTCGGAAAGAAACACGATTGTTTGCTCTCGCCGATTAATAATCGAATCGGAAATATAATACGAGAATGAGAAATAATGTATTCTTGATGTCTCATAGGCAGGTCCTAGAGAACTAGATCATGTCCCATAATTGTCATCTCGCTAAAGTTATTCTTGCTTCGTGCAAAAAGCAAATACGTACAAGTCGTTCACGTATGATGGCTAATATCTTGCTTTTGCGCGTCGCGAATGACAAGATGCGTGATGGGTTACTTTGCACTGTAAAAAAAAAGATTTTATATGTATGTAGTGTGTCTAAGGAAGTAATTAATAATTGACGGATAGATAAAGTTTGTTGTAAATTACATTCTTGGACATTAGATAAAATTTTAAATCGCGATCGATATATATATATATATATATATATATATATATATATATATAAATATGTCGATTTTAAATATTAAATAGGACTAAATCTTTCATTGTGACACAAAGTTTCTCCTCGAACGATGAGATCTTATTCCATTTTAGAATACTTGTAATTAAGGCGAACAATTATCCGATTGTCAATAGATGTAACAGATGTCTAAGATTGACTTAATAACGTGCTGTAGATTTGGTCCAGAAAATTCTTATCATCAAAATACTCGATATTCCAATTTTTAGAATGTAAAATATAAATAAAAGTTTTATGCTTAACTTTAACTAACTCATGATATACAGTAATGATACAATCATAAAACGAATTTTTATCTATCTCTGTCTATGATAAAAATCTTACTGTACGATTCTAATCTTAAGAAATCTCTTATAAAAAATTAATCATTACAATTTTTATTATTATTATTGAAAAAAATCCAGATTAATTCGACCTTTAGATATGTTTCAGGCGTTTTTTTGTGTTGTCTAGATTTTTGGAAAGAAATTGCGAGAAATATTTTATAGAATAAAAAAATATTCAAAATTAAAATCTCTGGGGACACATTGGGAGATATATATTTCTGATTTTGACTAAAAACTGGAAACTCTATTTAATAACGTTGATTACATTGTTCGGAACTAGTGATGTATATGATATTTTCATCTACTCGCTCTTTGACAAATACAACCATTTTCTGAATGTACATGCAATGTCATTGATCGGCCGATCTGCTATTTTCACATCATATCGAAACACGCAAGAATTTTATTGCAAAGCGCTTCGAAGTTTGTATTCCAATTGTATATCACAGAGCGATAACATATTTAAACAGCTTAACCAAACAGCTTTTCCAATTACGTAGATAATGCGTGAATAATCAACATCGATCATGTAGCATTATTTGAATGAATTAACCGCAAGGTATGCTTTGGCTACATAACATCTATTTTCGACGCTAAGAATAAATATAAAAGTCGATATTACTATAACTGGATATGACCACTAACTGGACATAAATCGCATGTAACTTATCTTTCTTTGAAACATATAATCACTCTATTATGGCGAAATTTCTTGTTATATATGAATGGGTTTTATCAATCTTTCTCTTTTTAAATTTTTTGCTTCTCGTGTTTATTAATAATTATTGTGACTAATTAATTAAAAACATATTTATCTATGATAAATACGTTTTTAAAAACATATTTATCTATGATACATAGTTATCAGACGTGATATTTTCATGTTTTATCGGATGCAAAAGAACAGAAAAATTCAATTGCTTTGTAAAAACATCTCTTTTAAGTCACGTCGATTAAATTGGATTGAGTTGCGAAATTAATAATAAAAAAATTCGTTATACTTTTTTCACTATTATTATTTTCAAATTTATTGTTCCACTTAGGGATGATTACGTCAAGGAATAATGAACAATACGACAAACACACGCTCGGAATTTCACGGAAGAGCACGCTAACTTTCCAGTTAACTCGACGCAAATCCCGCTTATCTAAAAACCAAACTTTCTCTCTCTCTCTCTCTCTCTCGCTCGCGGTTGTATTATAGACGTCCTTGCGAGATAATTGCAAGCACGGTATTTTGCATACGGTCGTTCCACATTTCGAGTAAAATTCCTCTTCCGGATAAGGTCGTTAGCGATCAGGACACAAGACAACGAGCATAAATCTTTACACAAGGTATCAATTTTGTTCCAAGGACATAACGACGCGCCGGTTACGACTGACCGCATTATTCGCGGAGATAAAAGAACACGCGCGCATTTACCTTATTAGATAATATGATGGAGGAAGGAATATGTGGCATACACGTACACATAATATACGATGTGTTTTTTACGACATGCAACCGATGGACGTTATGCGTGTTACGTTATACAATACAAATTTTTAATCTGACGCGCAAAATAATGATATGCACGATAATGATGCTGAAGGTGCCGGCATCGAAGTTGAAAATATGTTATTTTATATTACATTCTGCGCAATTTTTACCGATAGCAGACATTAAAAGCAACATTAAAAAAATGTAACGTGTAAGGACGAGGAATCGATATGAGATAAAACGATATGTGTCAACTGTATTTACACGGACATTACAAATAATTTATATGGCTCCATTAAAGTTTAATGGCATATTGCAAGAGACGGAAAATATTTCACATATATATCTTTTTAATTTTTATGTGTAACTGGTATTCCACAGAACAGAATCTTTTTTTAATTAAAAAGTTTTTTATTTGTTGAAACACTCAATTAATAATACAAGTTTTTACTATGCGTTTTATATTTTACAATTTCTATTTGGATGCTTTTTAAATGATACTTGATTAGAAAGTTAAGGTATCTAAAATATCGCGAAAAGTATTAAAAAGAATACTTGTGTAAAAGAACTCCACTTGAACCACTCTTCAACGCAGTGTCATAATGACAGCTTAAGTAGCAGAAGAGTATTTTCTCTTTTAAGGTGACGTTGCAGAAAATAATAATACAATCGATATCTCGATTAAGAACTTTATCTGAAATTAAATCTCGGTCGAATGTAGTAACGTAGGTGAAAAAAATAAATCAAAGAAGAAACTACGATATTGTCATTATCTACGTCGTTAAAAGTTTTACTCTCGACCCTGATCTGTCATTATGCGGATTCGAATATTCACTTATTCGTCGCTCTGCGACGAGGCTTTCTTTCTCTCGTTTTATCAGTAATGTGCGTTGTACGCACGCGGACTGTCGAGGGCGGCCAAGTTAACTACATTAGTTTCATTACCAGCGCTGCTGATGTAATCAGCGCATCCACTGATTGCGCGAAATTGCCGAAGCGTATGCCCCGTATTGCGGCCGTGAAGTTGTAATTAATAACGTATTATGTACTTCGAGCGTATTCCCGCATATGTCAAGGTATTACCGATTAACAACTGTGTAATGAAAGGACAGATGTGGAACTATTTGAACAGATGCTTCTTTTTTAGGCGATTATAATATATCATTCCTCGTTATACGTATAATGTGACATTTGTGACTCTTCTGTACATTGATCCTTTCGGCTTCGCATCCACTCGACGACATTGCATAAAGCGTGCTTCTCATTTCTTTTTTATTATGCAATTTATAATAATGCATATATTCAAATGTAGAGGAAAGTAGGGCAAAAAACCGGGTACTTTTTTGGATTTATCTTCTTACAAAAAATCAGAGGGCAAAAAATTCTACTAACCGTTAATGGTTTTTAGTCGATCTTGAACTATGACGAAATAAGGCTAGTTGAAAAAAAATAAAATATAGAAACAAAGGTACCCAGTTTGATCTAGTTTTATCCTATTTTCCTATATGTTTATGAATTTTTTGTGTAAAATTTTTCTTTTGTAAAATTATCCTTATTTACTCTTGAGATTGAGCAAGTTAATCATTCAATGTAATTACATTACCATATCCCACTTGGAAGAGGATTTATTCCGAAAGGGTTAATAATGTAAATATATTCTGCTATTATAAATCAGTAAATTATTGTGACGCAAGGGAATGTTCCTAAGGGAACTGATTCTCTTTGCGATATACATATACATATATGTTCATGAAAGAAAAGAGAAAGATAAGAGAAACTGATACTTCTTATATAGCGTCCATCTTATAAAATGTGACAGATTAATGACCGGACAAATATAATGCATGCTGCGATGATTTTCTATTTTAATAAGTTTGCTGCGACAAAGGAGACAAAGGACAGATATATACTTGTCAACCGTGAGATACGTTTTTGTCACGCGAATAATAACGAGAAAACAAGCTTTCAGCACGAATAGAAGGTGATCGTAACAAACAGAATTTCATGCAGCAAAATTACATTCAACAAGCTTACGGATATATCTGTCAAGTTGCAGCGCGGCGGTGAGATAAACAATGTCTCATAAAAAGTTCTCCTCATAAGAACGTATAACTTCTCACTGACAAATACATGAATCTCAAGAGCCTCGCGACGAAACACAAATTATCCGATTGCGTACAATTTCCCACGACAGTTCTCGCTCCGTCATACATTACCTAACTCGATTTGTCGAATCTCACGAAATGGATGTATAACGCTGCCGCGATGCGAAACAAGAGATAACAAAGTGATTACGAACAATTTATGCACGATGCGTGACGATCGTTCGCGCATTCACAATCGATGATCCCGATATTCCCGGTTGCGACGAAAGTGACAGCGCGCGTTGTGTTGTTTGACAGCTGCCGCTATTGTACACGTGTCGAGCGCCGAACAAACGTCAAACCGCGAGCTTGACGCATGCAAATATTATTCGCGTGAATATGTATGTCGCCGGAACATTATCTTGCGGCGTCGGGCACACAGAGAGAGCGGGCTATTTTTCAACCGAGATGCAACTCGTCGCCGCTGCCGAAAATGCCTCGAGGGACCGAAACATCCCTCTCGAGACTCGTCCTGAGCAGGACGACGACGAGATGAAAGGACGTTGCTGTCCGTTCGCGCGTAAACTATGCGGCCGCACGAGATTGCATCACGATGCACCGTCATTCCTCGAATAAATATTATATTACTCGTGATGTGTATCTTGTATGTGTGTGTATATATATGTTATATATATATATATATATATATATATATATATATACACATATACATACATGCCACCTGAACAGGTGTACGCGAACACATTTTAAATAAGAGATCTAGTACTTACGTATATATTGCGTACGTATTATTATTATGTGGTAAAATAATTAATTAATTCCGTTTAAGCAATCAAAATAAACTAACTCATATTTTGTATGTGGGTCCTTCGCACGGCGAGGAACCGTGGGAGAAACCCGCATTATCGTCATTACTAATATTATTATTATTATAATAAAGCACACTACGCTCCAAATGTATTATTATTACTACCGTTGCGTTTTTTATTGATGTTGTTTTCACAAAAAAAAAAGAACGTAGCCTTTCTTTCTTGTTAATAATCTCTGAAAATGTTTTTTCTGTTGCAGTTGCGTGAATGCGTATGAATGCGTGCGAATGCATCTTATCCTTATCACTAAATCTCCTTAACTCATCGTATTCTTCAAAAACTCCCTTTGTTTTTTTTTCCTTCGTTTTATTATAAATACACTTTGTGTTGAGAAATGTCAAATCGAGGGAGGATCTACCACCGAGAAAGATCGACGAAAAGTAAACGTTCGGGGAATATCGTGTCTATTAATGACACATTAAACAATTTTGAGGCGAAGCGTTAATTGTTCTCATACATATCACGGTTGTGATATTTAACGGCACCGATCGTAAAGGTTGAACGATAATAACGCTCAAAGGGCTCTCAGCAGCACGCGCATCTACGATTTACGTGGAATCTTTTTTACGTCTTTAGTCGTCGTTGGTTTTAGTATCCACGTGGCCTTTGACATTCAAGTCGTTTATAGAATTTGTCGCGGATTCTTTGGACGGGGTATACTTTTACGTCGCGTTCTCATCCCATTTGTTTCGCTCGTTAATTGCCGATTGATCTCGAGTGCGCGGTCCCGATAGCTAATAGTTGTTCCCGTTCGAAACGATCGCGAGCGAAAGAAAAGAAAAAGACGATACGACCTATTGAGCATCCATCGTCTTCTGGTACACTCGCAGTCAGCTTGATCGCAAAAGACCATTGAAAGTTTATATATCGTACGTCTCTTCTTCTTTCAGGCGTGTCTGGTGGAGAATACCAGCCGCGAAGCGTATTGTGCTTAACGGCACTATTAGAATAGTAGTCTAGTTAGCGCTTAATTATCTTCTATTTGGATCCTGGGATTCGTCGGAAAATCAGGGATTCTGGAAGGAAAGGACTTTAAACAGCCATGGGGAAGCAAAACAGCAAGTTAAAGCCGGAAGTGCTGGAGGACCTCAAACAGAATACTGAATTCTCAGGTGCGCTTCTTTGTACGGACAATTAATAGACTTAATACTTTTTACGTGTTATTCAATATTTGTCTTATCTACAGCATTCATATAAAATTTAAAATAATATGAAAGTTTTTGTTTCGAGAAAATGTGATAATAAATAGTAATAAACTCTCATCGTGCTGTCAAAAAATATTTAGCTCACCGATTTATCCGGAGACGTGTGAGTAATGTTAACAAAGCTCGGTATAAATAATAATTTTATCGCTTTTCCTTTTTCAAGATGCGGAGATTCAGGAATGGTACAAAGGATTCTTAAAAGACTGTCCCAGCGGCCACCTCAGCGTGGAAGAATTCAAGAAAATATACGGGAACTTCTTTCCTTACGGCGACGCGTCAAAGGTAAATGGAAAATGGAAAAATCTTGCGCGATAAGAATATACCGTGTGTATAGACGCCGCTTGTGATCGATACAGTTATTTACATATTGCGTGCTATCGCGATCTCGCGAAATTATTCAGGTTTTCTTTTTCTTTTAAATTTATTACGATTTTTTCTCTCTCTGTCTCTCTCTCTCTCTTTCTCTCTCTCTCCCTAGTTCGCGGAGCATGTGTTCAGGACGTTCGACGCGAACGGCGATGGCACGATCGATTTTCGGGAATTTCTCTGCGCCCTCAGCGTAACGTCTCGCGGCAAGTTGGAGCAGAAGTTAAAGTGGGCCTTCAGCATGTATGACCTGGATGGCAACGGTTACATCTCGCGACAAGAGATGCTCGAGATCGTAACGGTACGTGCCAAAAGGGGGCTGTGAAGAATATATTCTAATCTACGATATTATATAATCTTACTTCTAACGAGCTTGATACATATATAATCAATTATATCGTTGCTTCTTCTTTAATTAAAAATATTTTGATTTACGATTCTGCCTTCAGATTTCTATGTTTGTCACACAATCTTCAATATGTAATTAAGAAGAAAGATGATATATTTATATATATATATGTATGTATGTATGTATATATATAGGGTGTCCCAGAGCACCTGTGACAACGCTCGTGAGCGGGTAGAGCTCAGTAAACTGAACAGAAAAGTGCTTTACCATTTTTTGAGGCTTTCTGAGCTTTTTTTTTTGTTGTTATACGATGTTAAAGTTAGCTAATCAGCTCCTGTCTATACAGCAGAAAGCCGTCTCGTTACTCCGATCCCCAACGTCCCTCCTTTGTTTTCCGTTGTAGACAGGCGCTGATTAACTAACTTTAACATCGTATAACAATGAAAAAAAAAAGCTCAGATCAAAAAATGGTAAAGGACTTTTCTGTTCAGTTTATTGTGCTCTACTCGCTCACGAGCGTTGTCACAGGTGCTCTGGGACACTCTGTATATATACACGTACACATATACATACATACATATATTTGATATTGAAAAAAAAAATTGGACTTTTATATTTAATTTTTATTAAGAAAAAACTGACTTTATATCTACAATATGCAATTGAAAATATTTGGCGTGACGATTATGCGTAATACAATTTATATTTTATAACAAATTGTACATTGCACTTGATGTAATTACATTTTTTAGAGTTTCTTTTTTCAATCTGTTACTATAAAATATTATCAATCATCAGTCAGCGTACGGTGTTAAAATTTTTTTGTCAAATGTTAAAGTAGTAATTTATTATATGCGCAATTCTGCTGCAATTAATATTCTTTAATATGCGCGATATATAAACTTTACTTCTTGACTTTCTTTTACTTTATTATAACATTGATTTCAGGCGATCTACAAGATGGTAGGCTCGGTGATGAAGATGCCGGAAGACGAATCGACGCCGGAGAAACGAACTGATAAGATATTCCGACAGATGGATAAGAACAAAGACGGCAAGCTATCGCTTGACGAATTTATAGAGGGTGCGAAGAGCGACCCATCTATTGTGCGACTGTTGCAGTGCGATCCTAGTGCACAAGCTCAGTGAGGCCCTGGGCCAATACAGACAAATACCGATATGCCATCTGCATACCCGAGTCGGAGCCCGGCCCAATTGATATCCCATGCAAAAGCGGCACGATCGTAGAAATTTGTCCTCAGAATTTATTGGTGTATCGAGAAACTTGCCGAAACGTTATCTTCATATACGCTTGATTTATTTTTCAAAATTTTAATTCAATAATTGTTATATGATTAATAATTATGATAAGATTGCATTCGGAGAATAATAGAGAAAAAAAATGAAAGATCCTTTGTTTTATGATTTACAATTAAAACACAATTAATGATATCTTTTAATATAATAATGCTAGTAATAAATTAATATTTATTACTTGATTATTAGAAGCCATCTGTGCTGTGAAATTTTTGCGAGTATTTTATTTGATATTTGAAATTATTTAAATTGCTATCTTCTTATACCGATGATGATGATGATAATAATAAGTTCGAAAATGTTTCTCCATTACTCGAAGATATTGTCTTGGTAGTTTCTCTAACGGATATTCTATGATCATGCATGAGCACAAGTGCGTGCTAATAAGGGCTTTTATAAATTGGGCCGGTATCCGAGAGGTCCAGGGTCACTGGGCCCATGGCGCTTGCGCATACCGCAAGCTAGTCTACAAGACTAGTCCAGTCGCTCCGTTTCGTTCAAACGGATCGGTTTAGCGAGAAGCTTGTTACGCCTTTTCGGGTCGTATGTGCCGCCCTAGGCTCGACGAACGATCCGCGAAGCCATCCTGAGAAACGCCCGCATCGCGAGAGGAAGGAAGCCGGTCCGCGTCGCTCGATCTACTCCGGTCCGACGTTGCGTCGATGTCGACGAATTTCGCCGGCTGTGCCGGCCGTTCGAGATGCAACGCGAGACGCGATTAGTGAAATTCTAAAATACTCTGTGTTCGTAAAATATCCGCGATTATCGATAGCGCGCGTGCATGGCAAACGAAACTTTCCGATCAGCGACGACGTTCGAGTTTCTTCAGGGATCGCTCTCTGAACCTGAAGAAGAGCAATCGAAGGCGTCGCGCGTTATCAGTAATGTACCCTTATACATACGAGTGGGATCGCATCCACGCATCGACGCATCTTCGGACTGCCGTTTCACGAGTCGTCTCGCCCGAACGTCAAGAAGCTTGCGGCTTCTGGCTAGAGCGGTCGTTGTCGTCCTTACGCATCATTGCGTTGGTATTTAATACCGAAGACGCGGACAGACATCCATCCCTTCGATGACACACGGTATCTCCCGCCCTCAACGAATCCTCCATCCCCCATCCGAGTGTCTCGTCTCATTACGAACTGACCCGTTAACATAAAAGACACTGGCGTCTTACTGCGCGCTAGCAACGAAATATAGTGATTAAAGATCCGCGATCCCAGATAAAGGTCACTGCGAAATCGCGCGATAGTAAGACGCGCTTGCTAGTTAAAGACATACACTCACACACACATGCTTAGAAACCGATTTAGAGCTTGATCTAGTGGAAGGAAGAAACGACTGCGTAACGCGATTGTCATACCACGGATACGTGGAAGAAAATACTTTTGATTCGACGTATCCGTAGAAAGAAGCGACAAGTTTATCGTCCCGTTGCTGCGAGGTTTCGATTTGCTTATACAACGTCCTGGCGATTGAGATCTCGTAGAACTATTCGATCGAGAGTTTGTCCTTTAACATTACTGTTATATTCATCTCGTCATTTTACCATTTCTAGTGACCTTTGTCGTTACGGTGGGATGAACATAAATTGTAGTCGGATAGAGCAAGATTTTCGCCTTTTTCCAATCTCGCTAAGAATAATGAAACGCATCCTTGCCGATCAGAGCGACTGGCCCTCAGCTTTAGCGATGGAATCGCGCTTCGCCGAGCGACCGAAGGATAAAGAAGAGGAATCTTCACGCGCGCACGCGTGCCGTATTTAGAGATTTATTTTTGTGAATGCGTGCGTCCTGTGTGAGCGTGTAAGAAGTATGCGTATATGTATATCCATTCTGCGTATGCGCGTGTCCCGTATATAAAGAAGCGAACGCGATAAAGAGATGCGAGTCTTATCGCCCCATCGTCCGATAAGTATCGATCCATTGATCGCGATAATTATATACATAAATACACATATATACTTACATTATACATTATTGAAAATAAAGAGTGACAAGAGATCGCAATCTTCATCTACGCGAAGCAGCAGCAGAGTTTGACGTTTATGACTTAGGACGGTTCTCTACCTATTGCAGGATCGGGCAGTCGAATATAATGGATTACGAAGTAAACATGCGCGTGCGTATAAATGATATTTTTCGATGTATGACGGAGAGTGACTTCCGACCGATGGCTTGTTAGTTGTCTGTCGAGAGAGGATGGATCTTCTTATATTATTTTCAGTTTGCCTTTCTTTTTCTTTCATCGCATTTCCTTCTTCCTCTCCTTCCTTTCCTTCCTCTCCTTCCTCTCCTTATTTTTTACAAACGTATTCGGCGCGCGGTCGCTCTTCGTGATCGATATCTTTTTCGGAGAATACTTTCGTTGCGCTAGACTGTCTCTCAATGAGACACCTGGTCCGATAATGCAATGTTAAAATAATACGGCGGCGTATAATGAATGCTAGAAGAGAATTTTGATTTTATTATCGGAGACATTAAGGCAGTATTGTATTTTGCAAAAACGCGTTACATACACAGAGAAAGATAAAAATATACAAATATTATATATATAGACACACACACATGTACACACACACATACACACACACAAATCTTTATTATAATATATCGCTATTGTACTTTTTAAGATGTACATCTATTCATCTCGTGCTCATTAATATTTAAGGATAAAGACTATTTAATGATATCTCTAATCTTTCAGTATATAGTCATTGTATAAACAAATAAATAACCTCATTAGTGTTAAAATATATATAAATATATAATATACGTTAAGATTCTCTAAAGTTACTCTTGTGAACTTTTCTGATTGTATTAAGTGGAAAGATTTTATTCTATAACAAGGTGTCAGAAAGAAAAACGAAAATGACGAAAGCTTTGGATTTACAGTAAAAAGAAAAAAATAATTGCGTTTATTAAAGATGAGATTTATATTATAACATATAACATAGGACTGCCAATACTTTACGTTAGACGGCAGTCATACAAGCGCGAAACGCAGTTAATTGTACCTTGGAACAAATTAAGAAAGCAATAAACATGAGAAAATATTCCGATTAAATTTGCACGATTCGGAAGGGAAGATTTTAGAAGGGGCTTGACTTTAAAATGGCATGAAATGCATTCGATAGCATCAGCTAGATATTTCACAATACATTCGATATTTGATATAATGACGAATATAAAGTGAATAATATCAAAGTTATGTCGAGGTTTGACAGAATAGGAGCGATAATAAGGCGATCGCGATTTATGATACATAATCATATGAAAACTATTAAAATTCTAAGAGAATTATTAAAAATTTCTGCTACGGAAAAGTTATTTGTTGAAATATTATTTTGTTACTTGCCAAAATTAGCTTACAATTGCGTCGGTTTGTACGCGCCTCTTTGAAATTTCACCCGGTTGCAATTATTTTTTTTTTCCCTTGAAATACAAAATCGATTATTGAAAGAAATTATATTCAATAATATCGATTTAATTTAATTTATTTGTCAATTTAATGTAAAAATCATATACTCGCTGTCCCTATAGAAGCAGAAATAATGTTATCTATTTTTTTACATTGTTATAAATTACTTTGTCGCAGTGTAACGTCGATAAGAACATTGATATATACCCATGTGTGAATTTTGCAACGCATCATTATTAGTAAAAATTAAAAAAACAATTAGACACATCGCATTTTAGAATTAAAATTTTTTTTCTCAACGATATAGATATGTCTATAGCTTTGCATAATAATTTTACAATCTCGTCAAGTAAAGTAATAAATGATATGAATCATAGAATCACAAAAATTGCGAGAGACATATGTCTTTGTTTCTTATAATACAACGTAAATTATTTTGCAGTAGACGCTGCATTGTTTAAGAAAATGAAATAATAATATTTATTGATTAGACCAGAGAGGGATATTTTTATAAAAAAATTACAGAAAACATAACAGATGCAAATAAATTGCAATAAATTGGGAATTAAAAGATATCATGAAATGCAAGGATAGAGAGAAGGATGTGCTTGCATTTAATATATTGTATCCACTCATAAATGTTCGCATAATGAGATAATCTGTTGTCTTATGCGAAAAATATTTATTCGTAAAATATTTTTATTTCCATCCTTAATTGCAATTCTAATGAATCTAATCAAAATATATATTTCAAAAATGCATGTCATATATTTCTTATTTTAATTTAAAGCAATAAGATTACGTTCTATACACTCACTGAGATAAAACTGAACGAGATATTAAATCTACATCTTCTCTGCTGCATGAGCGCGTTTAGTTGAATTGCAACTGTCAAAATATCTGTCAAGAGACAACATTTGCTCACTATGCTAAATGATTTATTTTCGCGAGTCGTATATACTTTCGTCTATTAGATTCAAATAACACTAAAGCTGAAAAGACATTTAGAGATACGTAAAAAGACGCTTAAAAGATTCTTGAAAAAGAATATATATCTAGAGAATAGTTTTTACTTACTAAAGTTAATGGATCGATTCGTCAATTAATTATCTAAAACTATCTCTTTATCTTGATCGATAATTATAACTAAGAACTATATCTAAACAAACGATGTCGAAGAAAACGTAGACATTTCGATGTAGACATTTAGACATTTCGATGAAACTTCTAAGATGTCTAACAAATGCTTAGAAGATTAGGATGTCTCTTAATTTTAATTTGTGTTGAAATAATGTGCGTACAAACGGATGTTCGAAGTATATTTTTGCAACATTTTGCATGATCGAGAAATTGCACTTTTGGATTAATTATACAAGAAGTTCAATACATTTGAACTTATTAGCTCAAATTTTATTTTTACGCAATTAATTGTATATATAAAATATTGTAATTTATATTTAAAAATCTGAGAAAAAGAACACTAGATACGAATGGAAATCCCACTTCGTAGTATATCGTAAATACAAAATTTTATCATTAGTATTCATCTAAAGTTTATATAAATTATTACTATTAATCACTAATTAATTAAGCGACGTTTTTTAGTTTTTTCTTTCTTACATAATTATTACACATAATTATGTTCAATTATCCAGAACGAAAAAGGAATACCGCAGCATTTTCCGATATTAAAAAATAAGAATGCGGTATGTATGTATAAGTAATGTAAACAAAAAATCTTAACAGATATGTTTCAGATAATTTTTTCTATATAAAACGACAGATTGTGTAATTTGGCATATATATTCTTCATTCGTATCGAAATACATATTTTTTAAAAGGAAGAAGATTACGCCTTCGTGACATAGTTCTGTCTCTGATTGAACCTAGGTCTCGATCATGCTTAAATTAGCACCTGTGCAATCTCTATTCTCTCGAAGAACTTTTCTGCCTAATCTTATTCTTTTACATTCTAACATCCGACACACTCGCAAGGTATATATATATATATGCATAAAAAATACACCGAAGCGTTAAAACCAAATGCGAATCTCCTTTTTTTTCTGATCTCTCAGTCTCTCCCTATTGAAGCGATCTCTTCTTGGCTGTCGTTTTAAGAAGTTAATAGTTCGTCGTTTCACGGAAAATTACACGCGCATATGAGACGCACAAAGAAAGAGATTTTAAGAACAAATATATATATATATATATATATAAAACGCGCGAGAGAGGAAAGAGAGAGAAGAGGATTCGATTACATTCATTAAAGCGAGACATATATATCGATGACATTTGCTGTCATGATTCCTTAACTAAGCCATGCAAAAAAATTAAGGATTATACATATTTACATCTATACATATAGATCTATATAGAATACGAAATCGTTAAAATAGTTTCTCACACATGTTATTATCGATCTATGACAGAGATATATTTGTGAGGATGATGCATTAACGTTTACCGAATATGAAAAAAAAGAGATGTAAGTTTTCTCGAAATTTAACTCTATCGCATTCTCTTATCATAATCCCAATATTCTATCTACTCTATGATTTCTCTCTTGCCTAAGGATCGTAGCGCGTTCTTGTGACTACACTTATAGAGAGTTTCTTCCCTAGAAGATAATCAATGAGATATTGCGAGTTAATCGCTTATATATCAAAGTTTTATCAGCAAGATTCTATATAGCGCTATTTCTATCAAATATCGCCGATCTTCAAGAAAAAAAAAAAAACGTATGCCTTAAAACTTTCTCTGCACCTTCTTGCCAACACATGTTCTAGTGTCTACTTCGATAATGTTTGCCAGAGACGCGTAGCTCGCGAATCAATTGCAGCTGTTCACTTTCTCAGAAGAATCTTAAAACTTGAATGTATATGCAAAAATGTATTTCGCATTTGCGATAAAATGTTAAGAATAATTATAACGATTACGATGAGATGATTTTAATCTCGTGTATAATTTATATGGCGAATTACGTAAAAAAATTTTTGAAACGCTGTTAAAATTTTTTTTTTGTGTCTACACATCGAGCTATTTAAATATTTCTAAAAATTATATTTTACTTTGTTAAATTTTAAATTGCACGTGCAATGTCTTTTGCTTTGTTTGATATTATACAGGGTTAAATAGTCAAATTTGAAATATAAATTTAGGACATTAAAACAAAAATAATTTTTCTGTAGAAATATGCTCGCAAATATGCTTCGTTTAAGAGATATTGACTTCTTAAGTTGCAGAACTATAGGAATGAATAATGTCGTTCATCGGATTTAATACTATTAGACTTTTTGTATGGAGTGCTCTCAAGCAAAAAGTATATGAAGTGCCTGTTATTGAATCATTAAAACGGAGGATAGTGTAAGCGTGCAAAAAGATTACAAACACAGAATGTCAGTCAGCCACTCGTTCTCTCATCAATAGATGCAATGCTTGTCTTCGGGCGATGGCTGGCGTAGCCATCATTTTGAACAGAATATAATATTTAATAATTAAATTTTGATTACTATAAAGCAATAAAAAGGATGAACCTAGATTTTTTTTCGACATTATTCATTCCTTCAGTTATAACTTTAGTCAATATCTCTTGAACGAAGCTCTTACTTCCAGAGGAAATTTTTTTTTATTTCGAGCTTTTACATTTATACTTCAAGTTTGGCCGTTTAATCCGGGAACACCCTGTATATCATTTTCCAAAATTATTTTTTACTTTTTAATTTCAAGCTCATCGGGAGCCAATGATTAGACCTCGCTTCATTAACTCATTACTTTGCGTTCCATTAAAATGACTGAAGTGTCTTGCAAATTGTTTTCCGTGTTACGTGACTCAAGGTCCAATGTGAATCATGAAAGTTAATTGTGTGAAGGAAAATGAGTATATTATTATATTACAGAAGTTTCGAGTCAGTGCCCAATGTTTTTTCTCGTAGATGTAACGCAGAAACACCTTTAGATGTTTTACGATAGAGAAATTAATCTCTTCCTTGTGCGTAAACCTATCCACCTATTCGATGCGTATGTTTTTTCACGATCTTCTCGGTGTCTTACAATATCACCATCGTTTAATAGTCACGGAAATAATTGCTGTATATCTCCTTAAAAAAGTTTTTCCCTCTAAGATTTCGAATCAAATCACATATTGCTGACGTCTAAGCGTATTGAACTCTCGATGCGCTCTATAATTCCTATTTCTTCTGTATTTCTATTACAATAATGTAATTTATTGTGTTACTTTGATATGTGTTTCCATATCGCGGTGCTGAATGTACGAAGTACGTGTTCTATCTCGTATTTGTGTTTATCCCGTTCGACAGATATAATTTGTCAAACTTTCGCATGTAACCGCGTCCGAAAGTACGTCCTTCATCGACACATTGAACGTTTCTTATTTATCCCTGTGTCGTGTGTTTGTTAGAAAACAAAATATCGAATAGATTCTCTCATAATATTTACACACGCGACAGACAAAATTCCACGATGGAATAAAAATTTAAGGATTTCCCTTAAAAATATATACGATTATTGACGCGGCCAATGCGAAAGTTGCGCGTGGCGGAGTTTTATATTGTAGCAGTGTGAATCCGCAGTCAAAGATAAAGATATATTGACAATTAATCGTTAATTTTTTCCACGAAGATACGATTAATTTATCGTTTCTTTTCTTTTCTTCGAAAAACATGCGATACAATGTGACGTGTGCGATACACACTGACACTGACATCGTACAAAACGAAAAAAAGAAGAAAAAAAAGATACGAAAATCAAAGCGCACTTTTTTTTATGCGTACCGATAGTAGAACACCGGTAAGATATTAATGTTGTGTATATGATAATTGTGAGGTGTTATAAAATTTTTATTTGCTTTGCGCCTTGTATACATATATTTAATGTAAGTGATAATTATTACTAGTTGTTTATTATAAATAAGAACGAATCACTCTTGTGTATACCAGTTAAATTGCTACATTAAAGTGTTAATATTATACTCGTTCAAATTGCGTCTCAATCGATTCCTTTCTCTTCCGTTTTCGAAAATCTTGCTTTTGATAGCTCGTTGATGACTATTTTGCAAAGTCCCTGACACATTTAGCTAGATTGTCTATTGTCTTATTTCATAATCTGTTATTTATTACAGTTACTTCTTTTTTTAATTAAATATAATATATTGTTTTTTTTTTACTTTTTTTTAGTTAAGCCGCTCTACTTCCGCTTCTACTTGATTAAGCCAGGGACAAATCGATTATTTGAAGCAAGAACGTCCGAAGGATTTTTTCCTTGGGAGGAGTGGAGGCATTCATATAAAATGAATGATTGAAATATATGCTTTGATATTTATATATCTTTTAATATTAATATATAATAGTATTATGATCATGATTTTTTTTTCATTTTCCAGAGGATGTATCCTTCCTTGCCCTCCCTTGCAGACGTCCATGATTTGAAGTCTGGAAAATGTGCCCTAAATAGAATTTAATTTACGAACGCATTATTAATAACGTTTTTTTTTGTCTTTATTTATTTTTAACTCTGTTTATTATTTATTTTACGTATATCCATCTATTTTACGCGTTCATTTTATATACATCTATTACGTGTAGAAATGCAAACACATATGTATTTTTTTTATATTAATCATTTATCTTGCAAGTTACCTCAACTCGCGTATTTGGGGCGAGATACTACTATGTTTCTTAATTATTATCAAATTACTATAATATATATTAAAATCTTATATTATTAATAATTTAATATTAATGACAGAAATTTAATAATATTGTATTATTTTCGTAATATCGATAGGTTTTGTTCGCTCATAAATTTGCAGAAGCAATTCTATATTTTATTATGCTCTTTATTAATATCTTATAATATTAATGTGATAGAGTAGTTTGATAGTATATAATATAATCAACATAATATAAACTATTTTCGTAATATTGATAGGTATTATGCACTCACAAATTTGCGGAAGCTAATCTATTTTATTATGCTCTTTATATACGCAATTCATATAGATCTCGATTGTAAACATTTTGATGCACATTCTGAGTAAGAGTGGCTACAAGAGCAGCGATATTCTTCACGATCTACGACGGTGTTTCGGTGTTTGGGGCAGCCAAGGGGAAAGGGGGCGCAATATAGAAAAAGTATTCCAACACAGTTTATCCTGCTAAGTGATTATCAATCCTATAAGTTCTGTATTGTTTACACATAAATTATAGAATAATATCTAAACGTTTCTTTTTCGATGTCTTGTGAAATTGTACAATAGAGTTACAAATAAGGATAAAGCCATACTTTACGTATTACAATCTGATATTCAGTCTCTGCTAATGTTATGTAATAACGTGCGAAAGAACTAATAATTAGATTGCTATTTGTAAATTTTAATCAAGATACCCGGAGGAGCATGAAACTATTCAGTTAGCTTTATGCAAGATATTGGTCTTCTGTTGTTTTTTCTTTTTTTTTATGAAATCGTCAAATTATAATTATGATACAACATTTCTACATTATCACCACAGCATCAAATCTAATCTTATTTATCATAATACTCCTGAGAAACTGTTAATCCATCGTCTTAATAAACTCGATTGCGGAGCAGAATTGCGTCCACCAATATTGTTCTTCGCCCTCCAATCGGTTCCCATAGAAGCTATCCACGTATTGGACAGTCGACAGCAATGATGGAGGATTAGTCTGAAATTAAAAAACATGTAATAATTTTTCTTATTAATAATAAAATTGTTTCTGTTATTTTGTACATACCTTGATTATGACATAAACTAGAACTGGAATCAAGTCATCGGCAGCAGGTATTCCTCTTTCTGACGCCATAGAGAGAAGATTCATGATGGTAGTCGCGCAACGAAATACACACTGAAGCTTATCCCTAGGAGTCTTATACGCCGATATCACAGCTAATTCAGCCTGCGCCCATGGCCAGGGGCATTCATAATGGTAAACCTTTGGAATGCGTAGGTCCTTGTGATTTGGACTTACAACCTTCGCCAATTTTTTAATGTGATCGTGAAGAAGCTGATCCCTATATACATCTCCGTCTCCGTTTGGATAAAGCGCATTATGATACACTCGTGCCATGACGGTTCTTTCCACCACGACTCTTGCCAGCTCCAACTGATTAGCGCTCGCCGCTAAAAAGTGTGAGAGAGATAAATTTAGATATCCTTAATTGACCCAAATATAGAAATTACACTGAACGATTAAATTCACATACATTGCCAGATTGGATCGTTGTCCATTTCGGCATGGACTTTTCCTAGAAAATTATCTACAAGATCTTGTTTCTCGTCAGCTAAAGTAAGCTTTTTAAATTCGTCGCAAAAACGCAAAAGAAAAGCCTCTCTCTTCTCCAAAAATACCCTCACACAAACGGATACAAGATGATTATTGATAGCATCCCGGTCGCATTTAACTCGCACGCATAATCTAAAAGATGTATAATTATTAGGCGGCCGCATCTTATATTAACTACATATTACAAAATAATATCTATATATAGTTACCTATCTAGGTGAGCTAACGTCGACAGCAATCCTTGACGACATCTAATTAAATAAGCGATATAAGGGGATCGTTTTTGATAATCCTCTCGAAGCGATTTAAAGAGTTTTCTACATCCATCATCATTAAACAGACGCACGCAACGTAAAGTCTCATGAAGATGAGCTATTAATGCTCTATCCTGCAAATTTATAGCTTCTGCTAATTGTAGTTGCAAAAACGCAACCAAATCGTTTTCTTTCTGTGACCAACAGTGTCTCTGTGAAGAAACATTTATATAAAATTTAGTTTATTGTATCATAAAATATATGGCGACAAATGCATATATTTAAACATTTAGTAAATTCATAAAAAAAATTAAACTTTATCTGATATACCATAAATTAATGTATATATATTAATGTAATAAATATACCTCAGAAGTATTCCATGGAATGTGTTGTAGGTCAGCGGTACTAAGTACCATACGTAATTTTCTTTTAGCATCCGCAAAAGCATAAGACAATTCTACATTATTTGGATCGATTGAAAGCCTTTCGTCTTCTACCTCTTTTGTGCGAGATTGGTTGCTCTCAACCGAGGCCGTGTCACTAGTCGCACTTGGTTTTCTCCTGTACTTTGCTAATATGTCATCGATAGTATCTGAAATTATATAACAAAAAAAGTCTATTAGATTCCATTTAATACAATGAATTACATCTTTTTCTTGCGTTATATTTATATAATGCAAGAAATTTTATATTTATTTTTATATTTATTTAAAATTTTATATTTATATAAAATTTAATTATGATATCAAAAAACCATTAAGATTGACAAATATTAAAATTGCTGTTTTAATCATATTGTTTATGATATAATTGCGAAAATATTAATTATTTATTAAAATCTTACCACCCGTGACATTGGATGATGTCACATCCTCCGACATAATCCTGCGTATTCTATGTCTGCATATATCGACACCATCACCAGCAGCTTCTCGATCGTAGCATCTTTCGTCTGTTCCGCGAATTGCTTTACCCCTACGATTTCTTAGTGACAACTTCAATTTACCAAAGAAGCCACGCTTGTTCTTCTGATCGTCATCCAACAGTTCTTTGTCCCCACGCTCTGCAGTCATGTCAAAACTTATGCTCTTTGGAATCGCTCCCGTTGATGCATTTGGTTTGGAAAAGTTGGGACTCGAGCCGTCTATCACGTCACAATTGCCATTAATTGTTGGCGTTGGTAACGGTAAATCCGATGCTGAAATGTTACTCTTGATACGCGATTCCGATCCGGAACTGCTACTAGATGTTAAACTAGCCGTGCTCAATCGGCCTACGGTATCTCCGACTGACGCCATACAGCTGTCCAACTCCTAATTTACAGTATTCACATAGTTAAATCCGTATGCGCGCGTGTAAGATTTATGAAAAAGTATAATAAATTGTAGCAAAAAAAAATAAGCAAAGAAATTGCAAACCTCTGTTTTCACGTCGCCGTTCTGGGACTTTTCTGGCAAAACAGGCGCAGAAATATGATTAGCTAACAGCAATGCCGGTGCGACTGCGGCTGCAGCGATGTGATTGTGCGCGGTTGTCTGACGTTCGACTTGCTTACCATTATCAATGTGAAGTTTATCTATCAAATGGACCAGCCTGTCTTCCCGTAACGGTTTACCGTAATCCGTATTGTTTATATTATTAGCATTTTTATCTACATATTCCATTGTACTACGTCGATAATCAGACTTGGTTCCACCACGACCTGTTACGTTAGATGATGAAGGTAACGGAGACGTTGTCGGTGATGGCTGAATTACCACTGAAGTCCCTATGTCAGGATATTCTCGAATTCCCGAAAGTGATGAAAAATTTATGCCTGAAGTCTCTGGACCTAAAATTATTATGTAGATATATGAACTGTGATTGGAGAAACTACTTGATAAAATATCATGCTATACTTACACGGAGTGGCGGATTGAAGCGTTTCTTCGTTTCCTTCAGAGTCAGCGCGACTTTCTATTTCGGATCTAGCTGTATCGTCAGATCTATGTCGAAAATATTACAAATAAATAGATTTTACTTTTACTTTTTTTTTTTAATAAAAAACTGAGAGTATCTTACTTTAAGATTATATATATATATATATATATATATATATATATATATATATATATATATGAATGTAATATAATACACACAAAATAATATACCTAGCAACGCTAGCAGTATCATCAGTATCTACTTCAGTCAATCTTTCTGAATCACTGGCCAACACGTCTGTGCTCCAGGCTTCAGAAGCGGTTTCACTAATGTCTAACATAGTTGGTGTAGGCTCAGGAGGCAGAACAGGTACCACTTGTTCAGGAGGGATAAGAAAACCTAATCGATCTTGATCAACTATTTCGCTATCTGAGGCCAACACATCTGTAGACCAAGTATCGGATACCATAGAAACAGTCTCATCTCCTAAAAAAGAAAGATAAAAATAATATTAATTAATTTTACTATTAAATATAAATATTGTGTAAATAATATATTATTCATATCTATGTCTTTATATATGTCAATAACAAATTTGTATTTGTTACCTTCAATAAGCTTTTTAATTTCAAATTTACAAAATTTGTCATCAATTTCAGATCGACTTTGTTTAGTTGGGATATTAGGTGGCGGCAAATCCAATTGCCTCACTTCACCTACAGCACGTCCATCATCTCCTTCAGTAATTTGGGACGACGGTGTGTCTCGACCTGATGATTATATGCAAAATTAATTATGTAATTTGTAAAAATATGAAAAATTTTTTTTGCCCTCAAATATTAAAATAAAAGAAACATGCAATGAGATAAAGTTAATGTACCTGATATGTTAGGAGTTCCTCTCCCTGATACATTAGCAGACACCATGTCAGAGAGATTATCATTCTGATCTTCTGTCTCTAACTCTAGAGAAGAAGCGACGCTGTGATTGGAAGCAGCCTCTGATACAGCTTCCAAGTTATCGGACGTATTACCAATCGAGCCTTCGAACAATACTAATTATTTTTAATGTAGAGATGTGTTATAAGAGCCAAAAAATATATGTATAGTATTCAATATTAGTAATTGATATACCTTCGTCATGTGATAGCGAAAATCGAGTCCTCTTTTCTTGCGTTTCGATGCGTTCACCATTACTACTCTCTTGTCTAGTATGTTCAGTAGATGCATCATCAGGGAGATTCAAGGTCACAGGTCCATTCTCCATACCACTTTGGAGCTCCATGCATAAAACCTAAATAAAAATAAAATAATAAAATTTTATTTTAGAATTTTAATCAATTAATTTTAATAATACTACTTTTTCCATTGTAAAATACGCAATAAAAATATAAATAAAAAGCAATATTATATGTTATTATTTAATATATATACAAACTTTTTGTTCACTGAGTAGTCCTACAGATTCTCCAATTGTTGGACCAAAAGGTATAACTAGTACATCTTGGGAATTCTTATCCAAAATTTCCTCTTCAGGAGTAGAAGTGCCATTAGTTTCCTCTACATTTTCAGTTGTTACATTCGGTGAAAATGTAGTCATTCTTATACCACGTCCCTTTCCTATTATAAAACATTTAATATTAATATCGCGTTCCAATAATTTTCAATAATAAAAAAAATGTATATACAATATTATTCATTATCAATATTAATCATTATTAATATACCTTTTCCTGTAGCAACACCTCGTTTGTTAGGCGTTTCCATATATTCATTACTCAATTTATTATTATGCAATAAACCGGATGGTAATTGTGACAGCATCTCTGCTAATTGTTTTTTATCAAATGTATTATGCGATATTGCTTCTGCATTGTTATCATTGATAATCGTATTTAAAAATGTAATTAAGGAATTCAATTCACTTTCCGTAAATAATGCTGCGGATCGTGACAGGCCTTGAAGTTTGTTATTGTCAATCAGTGTTGGTTCCTCCTCCAATTCTTCTGTCGCACCGTCCAACATTGAGTCTATTATGGAAGACACCGAATCTTTCTCGAATTTTTTATACAGATCAATAACCTTATTATCAATACTTTGATACTTCTGCAGTGAAAGCATTTGTAAAATTTGTCCAACTTGTATGAGATTAAATCTCGCGACATAACTTATCGGTGCATCAGTGATACCGTAAGGTTCGGGATTAACTATAGCAGGGCAAATAAAATATGTAAATACAAGGTCAGTGCACATAGCATGAACTTCTTTTGGATCTACATTTCCATTCTTACTAAAAAGTCCTGCCATTTGTCTTACAAGCCAGCAAACACTTGTAGGAAAGCAGTGCATTGTTTCGCGAATATTGACAATAAATCTCTGTGTAATACGATATAAAGAATTGACTATCCACAATCTGTAACGTTGTAACTTTGCTTGATATTCAGGTGTACCTTCTTTCCCGAATTTCTTTAATCTTTCTGCAGGTGGAAATCTAATAGGCGCTTTGTCTGGATCAACATCCAGAAACATTTCATCTTCCATGAGTAATTGCACAATAGGGTTGTGCAAAGCTGCTGTTAAGAAGAGCTTTGCAGAAAACAGGCTTTCGTGAAAGATCGAATAAAATCTGGAAAATGCGCATGTGCCATGCCTGAGTAATCTTCGTGGATTGTCAGACGGAATTATTTGCAGCAGCATAAGATGCCTGAGCAATCGAAGAACCAAACTTTTATCCTCTGGCAATAAGCAGCTGCCATACAATCCAGCAGCTAAGCACTGCACAATTGTCGGCATTGATTCTGGAATGATTTTGTCTCCTTCGACCAAACATAAAGCGAGAAGCTTGGGTGATTTTCGCAATGCACCCAGAAATTCTCCATAAGATAAACATGCTTGATAACGCAGATACTTATACGCATCGATGAAATGTGAATTTTCCAATGCATTCGCTCTTAGGCAACATGATGCTGGAGTGCAATCTGGCCTTGCAACTATCAAACGATTCAAATTAACTCTCTGTTGAGCAGTTACCCATGCTTGCTGTGCTAACTGCGACGATATATATAAAACCTAAAAATAATAGAATTGAGTAAGATACATTGCTATTAAATTAATGCATTTAAATTTATCCTGTCAAATATTATACTGAAAACTTACAATTTGCAAAAGTTGTAATTGATATTAGAAAATTGCTAGATATATTGATTACTTACCCGTTCATTAAGAGTTTGCAAATTTTGCTGTTCTGAGTTGACAAACAGTCTTTCTTGACGCAAATGACGAGCTAATTCCATCATATCCCACTGTAGCGTCTCATGGGAATCAATACTGTTAATCGATGACATTATTGGTTGTATCTTCAACATTAAAAACAAAAATATACAAAAGAAATGAAAAAGAATTGAATTAAATCGTATAAAAGGAAGTGTTATTTGTGTAGTTACTTGCGTACAATCCTGTTAGTCAATTATCCTGAGCATTAATAACAATGAGGCACAAAATATATGCGGCGCACTTCACAATGAACTTTAAGGGAAACTTTCGAGCATTTATGTTTTTTTTATTTCTCGAATTCATGAAAAATTGCGCGCGAAAGTACCATCACCTTACCTAACGGAGCAAAGAAAAATTTCAATTCAGGCGGAACGCGGACAATCTCAGACATTGCATAATGCATCAGGAAATATGCGAGCATAGTTTCGTGACAATATCGTAGGAATGGACACTTCAAGGTGAAAAAAAATTAAAGCGATTACCGTCCCGTGCGAATGCGTATACGATGTCGCGCGAACAAATTCAGCCTGTTATTCTTACGTCTCGGACACGCGTGATATATGAAAGATAAATTTCGCTTCTACGCATCTGCTCGCTCCTATTATCCCTTTGTCACATGTCAATCTAATTGCGGCAACATGCCACCGATCCCTATCCTCGATGCTCAATACTTACACGTCGTCGATAGCAATGATTGAATGCTTTGTTGTTATCTTTTGTAGATTAGAATAACACCCCCAATGACACACGATCATTTTCTGTTATAGGTTAGATTTCTTTCTATAAATGGCCGCAGGTGTTGTGGGTTTAAACTCGGACGGAGAGAACGTTAGGTACTCTACCAGAGAGAGAAGCCTGAGAGCCTGAGAGACACCACGATTACGATCCGGTGATGAGAAACGATATGCCCTCTGTGTATATAGAAACGTGAGATTGAACTACATAGCAAATGTCCACGAATGTTCCCAATGGGTAATGCATGAGCACAATTTGGTTGCGTTCCATATAAGAGTGTTGAGTCAAATAGCTGCTTTAATTTAAAAAAACTAAATCATAATTTAAAAAAAAAATATATATATATATAAGGATGCTATCCTATAACAATTAGAACTTCGGAAAAGTAATAGAGAGTAGTGGAGATGAGAATTACTTGAAGAATTTAAACTTATTTAAATGTAAAAGATTATCGGGATTGAATTCTTATTATGTGTATAAGAACAATTTGTTAATAAATATCGTTCGAAAAATATTCATTAATATATAAATATTCAATTTTTTTATTAATCGTTATTTTTTATAGATAATAGTTATCGTCAAGGTCGAAAATTGCGCGTTTGTCGAGCCAGGATTTTTGTGACTGGATTCCCCATGAACTAATTATATATTTCCGGAATTTTAAAAAATCAAGATTTATTCTTATCGTTTTATAACAAAAAAAAATAATTATTATTATTATTACAGAAAAATCTATTAAAAAAGTGAAATTTGGATGTATTTTTCATTAGAACAGAAATTTTCATACTTTTGTCAATGTTTTGACGTATAATACGCATGTCCTTAATATCAGAGATTGCGATCGTCGTTTTGAAGTTTTGACACAATGAATCATTAATTCAAAAATCTCAGTTTTCTAAGAATTAAAAATAATTTTATCAACAATGCAAAAAAATTTTAAATTACAAAAACATCACGGAGATTTATGACGTATTATAAAATTTTATCTGTATAAACAATTAAAAACATCTCTCTCTCTCTCTCTCTCTCTACTAAGATTTCAAGTGAGAACTATTTTCACATAAAATATTCAAAAAGGTTAATTTAATTATGGTATTTATTAATAGCAACATTTTATTTTATTACATATGTATAAATTTATATATATTAAAATTTATTTTAAATATAATAATTTTAGTGAGAAAAATAATTTCTTCATCTATATTTTTTATTCGCATTTATATTCCATTTTTTAATCTTTTTATCTTTAGAGTTATGTTACTTAGTTATATAACTTTTTAATAAACATAATAGATAAAAACACTTATAGATATAGATGGATCAAAACAATAATAATGAACAATTTTCCCTTACGACTGTCGATCCATCCGATCAAGATGACGTTGATTTTGATGTAACACCATCACCTTCGGTGACATCCAGTGTCAGTTACGAAAAATATTCTTCCTCATCAGCTTTAATGCCTCAAACTTCAGCTACTGTCCCCAGTACACGGTCTGAGACGGAGCGTCATTATCAATTGGACGGCAATATCAATGTTATCAATCAATTGTATGCAATACCTATTTGAACAAAAATATTATTTATTGACGTCATATTAAAATGTTTGAATTCGTAAACTAAAAAATCATGTATAATTGAACAGGGTGTCTACTCCCTGGAAAAACATGAAATATCTGGAACTCTCAGAGAATTTTTTTATACCTGGAGAGATTTCTCAATGAAATTTTCTTGGGACTCGGGGAATTTAAAAAAAAATCTTTTTAATAATCTTGCTTTTATACTGTAAACATTCTGCAATCCGCCGGTAACCCAAGTTATGAATTATGTATGTATTTAAAATATATTAAAAATATATAATAAATATATATATGTATATATATATCTATTTCTGTTTATATATACAATGTCTTAATGAAATATCAAATATGTAATACATATTCTTTACTTTAATTTTTAGTGATAAAAAATGAAAATGTTATGGAAGTTAAAAATTTTTATCTTAACAAAAACTATTCAGTTTTTTTTTCACTGCATTTGTAAATCTAGCACTTGAAACTTAAGTGGCTTTGTGTTTTTCCTTTGTACGAGTGAAAAGCATTAGAAAACGCATGCAATAAAAAGATTTATTTTTCGAAATTGCATTAAAAAATCTTTAAAATATTTTCTTTACCTGGAATTTTGAATAAAAATATCTGAAAGTTCAGGAAATTTTCAGGGGATCTTTTTACGAAATTTGAGTAGACACCCTATTTAATCTCATATATGAATAACGTAAATTATTATTAATTCATGTAAATTAATAATAATTAATAATAATAAAAACTTACGTTATTTATATATGAGATCATTTAAATAAATCTTATGTAATTTTTATTTTAAACATATATATATATATATATATATATATATATATATATATATATATATATATAGCATATTACATTTATACAGCCTTCTGTCTCTCTTTCGAAATAAGTTGCAAAGTAAACAGTTTGCAGGGAAGTTAATCAAGATGTACTTTGCATCTGCTATACGGAAACTTATGATCTTTTGGCGGCAGGAGTATCGGATGGTAACTTAAAGTTGTACAATGTTAATTCAGAGGAAAACACTAACGCAACATTGACTCTATGCGATGCGGAGATGATGCAGAATCCGGCTCCAGTAACCGCTGTAAAACATCGACCGGTACAAAAAACACATCCCATCACGCATACGCTAATAGCAACTTGTGAGTATTTCATATACTTGAATTTGTGCTTTATAAAAATTGAAATTTATATAATTGTGAAGTTCTCTTACACATATTAGAGAAAATAATACATTAAATTTAATATTAAATATTATTTATATACATGTAGATGCCAATGGCTGTGTTAAATGCTGGCATTATCCAACCGCGCAATGCATTTACACGATACGAGAAAAACGGCAGACACTTGGTTTAGCTTATCATCCTCAATTACCAAAATTTGTTACTGTCGGGGACGATACGAATCTGTATTTGTACGATGAAGAAACGAAGACGCGGGAAAGAGTATTTCACGGAAGGTAATAATATTCAGATGAAAGCCTTTCATAAGGAAAGAGATCTCGCTATGAAATGACGGATAAAAAAATTTTGGTCTTATAAATTATCCGGGGCATTTTCGTACGCAGCCTTTCACCCGAAATCATGGATGGCCATAAATCCAGAGTCTTCAGTGCCTGCTTCCATCCCAAATCTGCGTATGAGATAATAAGCGCCGGCTGGGATGACACTATTCAGTTCTGGGACACCAGACAAGCTCACTCCCTTCGATTTATATCAGGTGTACATATGTGCGGCGATGGTCTAGATATCAGTAGAAATGGAAAAGAGGTATAATTTAGCAACTTGTTAATTTTACACCTATATTACATGTTTCTTTCTATCTAATTTTTTCTATAGTATGTACTCTGTTAGAAAATTGATATATTTATGCCAAATTGTTGTTGGCATAATATTGTTGCATTAACAAATTTAGAAAATTATACATTGATAATTACATATTAACTGGCAGTTTTATTACATTATAATATCATCTACAAGATATGAATAATTTATATAGCAATTTATAATTATGACTCCCTCCTCGTAACAGATTCTTACTTGTTCCTGGCAAAAGAAAGATCCTTTGCAATTATGGGACTATGCTACTGGCAAACTGATTGTCAGCATGGAACCGGACAGTTATCCTTGTTTGTTATATGCCGGAAAATTTGTGACAAATTTGTACATTGCGTGCGGTGGCTGCGACACTGATCTCTTCAGGATCGTTGATTTACGATCTTATTCGGTAAATTTCATAATATTTCATGTCATTTCATTGTAAAATATTGCTTTCTTGCCGCAATGATTTGAGTCATTATTATTTATAGAGAATATGATAGACAAAGATGGCATCTTAGAATGAGAATTTATTATGGAATCGCCAGATTGTTAAAAATTTAATTTTAACTTGACATTTCAATTAAAAAAAAATCAATTTCTCGAGTTAATTCTAATATTTCCATCTAGAATATGCTGTAAATGCAACAGTCATACATTAATATAATCATATTATAAAATAATTGTTTTTTTATAACTAAATTGATTGTTCTTATTGTAAGGTAATATAATCTTGTAATGTACTATTTTTCTCTATAGACTATGGCTATGATCAAATACCTCAAGAATGGCGTGTATAGCTTAGACATCGGGCCATTGGAAACGAAGTATTCCAAACGAACGGCTCTACCGAAGCTCGCTTTTTGCGCCGGAACAACGATTTTTGAGGTAGATGCTCAGCCTGCTCCATTGACTACTTTGTGAGATTTTTTTTAATTTTTTTGATACACGAATATATACATTATTTTGTAATTTACATTTATTTAATTCGTATTTCCAAGTTTAAAAATGAAGTATTATCTTGATCTCATCGCATGTTTTTAAATACAGCTGATCCACCATTGGTTCAGTAATGTGATATTTGTAAATATCTAGTCGATATAAAATTTTTATGCAAGATAAATTCTCTTTTAATATCCATGCATAATCATAAAGAAAAAATAATTTTCTAAACAAATTTTTACAGCGAGATAGTGTTGTTTTATATTATGTATAAAATATATAATAACCGTTTGTTTTTCAGTTTGATAAATGCTAATATTTTCTAATATTTTATTTTCTTTACGAACGAGTTAGTTCGAAATATGATATCACTATAATGTATATAACGCATTATTAAAGATAGAATAAAATAACAGGAAATACGGAGAAAGAAATGATAATGTTTAAAAAAATAGATCAATTATATCTCTTTTTCTCTTCGGTAAACGTATGTTTTTCGAAGAAAGTAGCATATGCACTCTCAAGCAATAAACAATGTATTTTATTTGATACAAACTATAGTACAAAATTTATACAGAACAACGTACGGTTTTATCATTTCTCATATGACAGCAAGTTCTCATATCGAGCGAACGCACACACTTAAGCAAGACTTAAAAGAGACAAGTATTGGGGGCGGTCGGAGGAACAGGACAGGGATAATCACTAAAACTGAGCACATCGATTTGTGACAATATAAACTTACTTGACACGAGCAAATCCATCGGTTGTTGAAACGATTCGGTGTAGAAAAAAGATTGCTCGCGCACAAACACGCTGAGAGAGCAGAAAGCGCATCGTTTTATTATATACTCGCGCCGAAGACGACGATATGTCCTGCTTCACAACACTTGAGACGATTAGTATATCGTCAGACATTTATCTACACTCTACATGACGGTCATTGAAATCTTGGGCAATCTTTATTAACGGATTAAAATCAGCTTTATTAGCTGATAATAAAATAAAAAAACAAAAAAAAATATATATATATATACAAACAATTCGAATATACTCTAAATTTGATGACTTTGCTGGAGCATTCAAAACTCTAAAATTTTATTTTCGCTTAAAAATAGGACGCGGTTGTCTTCGGCGAGGTATCGCAGAGAGAAAAAAAAACAGATCATCCTTTTTTTCTAAATCACATCTGATTGTACTTAACTTGTGTAAGTAGAGTAATAGTTAATCTCTAGGTGCGACCCAACAGACCTATTCGGAAAACTACATATTCCACATATTTCGCCCGTATCTACAATCTGAACGATCAACGAGCCTAATTTGGTTGAAACGCGTGATATTTGTAATAAAATATATTTTTATATTACGATAAAATCGCGACACGCGATCACGAAGCGTCTCTTAGCAGCGGTCGCATTCGTCAGAGTACATCGGAGTATAAAATTGGTCGTCAATGCGCGGCAAATCGGGTTTCCTTCGTTTTCGTCATCTAACTAAATTTCGCAAGACGCGGTAGAAATGTGTGTGATTTACAAAATTAACGACGAGTCGATGATATGTGTTTAAAAAAATATTGTGACGTTTACATACAGATATAATCGCTCCAAGTCGATCGATGGAAAAGTATATATAGTGCATGCATGCACTCATGTAAATCAACATACTTTTCCTTGTCGTTTCCTTGTACTTTTTCTGATTTATGAAAATTAATAGCGACATTTCCTGATGCGCTATCGTTGCTGTATCGTCAGCCATTGAAAAGCATTACACGATCAAACAATCTCGAAATTAATCGAGATAAAGATAATTTATAATAGTAGGAGAATACAAAGAGCAAGAGTTAATAACAATTAATGAGAAGAGGTACCTAATTCGCAAGAATAAGGGTCGTTTCAACCTAAGACTGTCTAATTGTATCACGAACAGCGGAGAGATCCAAATCCGTATACACGCATATATAGGTCATAAGTTAAATGTGAGACGGCAGGTCAATAAAAATCTAATAAGATCTGATCTTTTATTAAAATCGTAATCTTCGTCTTGCAACATATATCACACATTTCGGGAGATAAAGTAATAGTACGTAATCCTCTAAATTATTATTTTACACTTTAAGAGAAATCTTTCTAATCCACTTATTACAACATTGCTATCCCTTCGATTGACTAAATTTCACATAGTTCCATGATCATGTAAAATATGGCCGTTGAAAAAAGATCAGGAGGAATCATTTTCGGGGATGATTGGAAACTCGTGAATTTGGATACCCCCTTTTTCAATCACACTCGTACTTTCGAAAACAATCGTTCAACAAAAGATACACTTCGCTACATCGTATGTTCTCGCACACAATGTGCATCATACACTCTCTCTCTCTAAATCACATTATCACCTATAAATTACTAATAGTGTGGCTTAATATTACATTATCTCGAGGTCTCGTCGTATATAACTTTTATTCCGTTACGACAAAATCGCTTCGCAGATCAGAAATTTATCTCACGAAGTAACTTTAAATTCGTAAAAAAAAAGAAAGAAAAAAGATCAAGAAAGCGAAGCAGAAGAAAGGTCAGCGTGCGCCTGAGGCTCAGACCTTACATTCACAGCCTGACTGAGCACTCGGCTCTTTTTCTCTTCTTTTGCGGACCAAAACCCGCTCTGCCTTTCGCGTTATGTCATTCGCACGATACACTTTTCATTCTTAACGCACGTTTGATTCCGAGCCCACTAACTTACGACGAAGTGATATAGGAATAATAATTATCTCTTTTCTGCCTTAATTTAACGTTGACCTCCTTCTCGACGCGCAGCCTCGTGATTGTTGCATTTCCAGCTTAAAATAATTGAACTAACGTCAAGCCAAGTTATACATATACGTTGACAAGAAGGAACATAAAGCGCCTGTCGTTGTTTCGTAGTAAAAGATCCGATAACGCTTACGAAATTATCGTCTTATAAATAATAAGTTACATTACCGAAATGACAAGATCGTTCTTCTCGATAAATGGAACGACGGTTATAGACAAGCAATCGCTGCGATGATGAAAGAGAGAGAGGAAAAAAAAGATCTACTCTTAGAACAATTGGCGCGACCATCTTAGCTCCGAAACTTCCCAATCTTCATCGCCAATAAAAAGAGATCACACGATTTTATCGTCACGATAACACACCCACGTAGGTATTCTCATCCAGATTATCCGCTACACTCATATTACGTCTAAAAATTCGACGTACGCAAAATAAAGCGACGCCTAATCACTTTTACATGGTGTTGTAAACAGGACTGCTATGCCTAGGCCTGACCTGTAGCCTAGCAAGGGGATGAGTTCTACCATGCTGTTGTTGCTTCTTGCTAGCTGCCTTTGCCACTACGCTGGCTACGACTATACTGGGTGACGGCACTGCTGGCGGCCTACCGGGTGCTTCCGGCGTTTCGCTAAACAAAGGCGGCGAGTGATTATTGATCATGATTGGCGCCGACCTCCTCGAGAATTCGGGAGCGATTTTCGATTTTGCTGGCGGATGCACCTCCATAGTATCCCAATCTTTGTCTTTGTGCGCGCGCAACTGCACATCCGACGAGCTCTTCCTGGATTCAGGCTTCGCGACCTCGTATTTTCCCACAAGTACTCGAACGGAAAGATCTTCCGATGTGTTATCTTGCGACGATAATGGTGGCGTTGTTTCGCTTCTTCTCCCTGGCTTGCTGTCTTTGGTTTCGCCGACACTGGACGACGACTGAATCTTAGACTCGTTGTGCGGAATCACTGGCGACGAAGGCAAGCTTCTGATCTTCACGTCCCTTTTGGGTCGCACAGGCAGTGATACGTTTTCGCTCTCACATGTGTTATTCTCGGGGCTCCTTTCTAGTTTAGTCGACTTTGCCTCAAATTCCTTTTTCAAATTTTTCACTATACCAGATGTGCTACGTGGACACTCTGCTTCCGGCGAGTCGTCCACAGAGAGGCAGCGTTTACTGAACATGGACTTGTTACAGAGATTTTCCAAGACCATTTTGTGATGTTTCACGGAGGGGCATTGAGGAGTATTAACGACACACGGACTGGATGTCTCGCTTTCTGATCTGCACGATCTCAGGGACAGCGGCAAATCAGACTCGGAGGACAAAGAGGACGGCGCTGGGGCGCTCGTGGATAGTCTTCCGATCTGACGTATGGGCGTAAGGGAGATGTCGATGCCTACCGGACTAGGCGAGTCTCTATTCGTTTCTATTTTAAGATTGTGTTCTTGACTGGGCGACGAATCTCTTCTTCGCGTCGGTAACGGCGATGGCATGTGATGCAACAGCATCGGATTGTACGTTTCGACCGTCACCGCGTCCACTTCAGCAGCCAGCCTGTCGCTCTTATCATCCGCGGACGTCGAGTTCTGCGTGCATACGCGTTTCACCCCGCCCACAGTCGTGCTTTCTTCCAGTTTTTGTTTAGTGCGCTTTACTGTGCCCGGATGCCAGGGTATCTCTTCCTTGTCGTACGGAAATAGACCGCTGGAGCCGAGTAAATCGGATGGCCGCATATCGTAAGAACCCCAGGAACTGTTTCTCGACGGTAAGGTAGCCCACGAACTATGCATTGAATTGTTGTCGAGAACTACCGCACTGTCATAACTACTCCAGGAACTTTGTCTGCTCGGAGATTCCCTTGTGACAGGAAGCTCACCCCGTCTCTCCTCGCGATCGAACACTCGGTCCAGCTGGGCGCTAAACGGATCGTCCTTCTTCGTTTTCTTTCCTAGAGTATCGGGACACATTAGCGTCACATCCGTTGCTGCACTCGCGATACATTCACTCTCCACACTCACACCTCCGACAATTTTATTATCATTACACGAATCAGCACATGTTGCATCCGCAGACACAGTCCAGACTAGACATTCACTATTGACCTCAGTGGACTCCTGGCTTGTCTCTTCTCTTGTCTCCTTCTGTTCTTCGCCAGAATTCCAAGCTTCTTCTCTAGAAGGCCTTCTGCTCGCAATAGAAGTCACAATCTCCTGCGATTCTTGCAATTCCTGCGATTGCTCGCAATGAGAGTGGCCATTTTCAATCGGTTTCGCGATGTCCTCTGCAATCGAATTCTGAGGCAGAGATTTCGCATCCGAATCGGATCCCGGTGATGACGGTTTACTGCTGGCCGCTTCAAATTGATTGGTTAAATTGAGTACCAAACCTTTTCTCTTCTGTCCCTGAGTTTCCAATTTATTAATTCTATTCTTTACGCTAGGTGGTGTGCCAGGGGTAGGGGTGGGATCTAGATGCATTATCTTGTTCTGTGACACGCTGTAAGATTGCCCGTTGTCGCAGGGCATTAGAACATTACGAGCTTCCTGTTCTATCGCCGGTTTTTGATTCGAGCCACGAAGCAGATCCTCCCGTGTGACTTCCGCATTTCCTGTTTTGTCGATACTTTCCAATGACTGCGATAAAGGAACTGCAACATTACATAAGCGATGAAAACGTTTGTTCTATATAAATAAAATCTTTAACTGCATTTTATTTTGATTATAAAATACGTGTTGCAATTTCTTACTATTCGATATATTAGCAACTAGAAAATTTTTATTAAAATTCGTTTAAAAAATAAAAAATACAAGTTTTATAATATTTATACTTTGTTTCATCAATTGTCGATGGATCAACGATATCATGTTCGATGATAATAAGTTCAATGATTAAATAGATCATCAAATTTTTTATAAGATAATAATCAATTACAACGTTAAAATCTGTTTAAAGAAACGTAATTCATTAAAGATATATCAGAATAAAAACTCTGCTTACCGGAAGGTAACATATTCTCAGCGATTTTGACATTCGGTGACCAACTCTTTGGCCTTTGGCTGCTTTTCTTCAACTCCGAACCCGAAATCTCCCGCATATTGTTCTCTGTATTATCCGATTTCTCTTCCTTTTTTGACTGATTTTTCGCAGATGTAGGAGATTTCAGATTCGTGTCGGACTTGGACCTCTGAAGTTTCTCTTTGTTCTTCATCGCATCCAAAATACCTTGATACGTTTCCAATTGCAGGAGGAAACTGTTGTTAGGCTTGATGCAATTGCGCTTCTCCTTGACGTGTTTCCACGCCTGAGAGAAATCCCAGTTGTATGCCTTCATCGCGTAAGCTATCACCACGGAGGCAGACCGGGACACTCCCATCTTGCAGTGCACTAACACCTTAGACCCCTCCATCTTTGCTTTGGTGATGTACTTGAATGTGTTATCCCAGTGCTTCAGCAAGTCTGTCTTCTCATCGTCGTATACACGTACATTCAAATAAGTG
This sequence comes from Cataglyphis hispanica, assembly GCF_021464435.1. Taxonomy (NCBI): domain Eukaryota; kingdom Metazoa; phylum Arthropoda; class Insecta; order Hymenoptera; family Formicidae; genus Cataglyphis; species Cataglyphis hispanica. The sequence continues at coordinate 5,847,062 of NC_065955.1, read as the reverse complement.
AACATGCCCGGGAAGAAGTTATCAATTTCCCGAGTAACGTTTAAGATATGCCTTACACTGAAATTAAAAAATAATAATTAGTATTAAATTAGTACACTAGGATAAAATGACGCATCTTGATTGTAGAGAGATATAATTTTTTATAAAGATATGATATACAAAATTCACGGAATTCTCTAGGTATTGAAGATATTAAATAACAAATACTTTTTATGTACATATTACATATGATGAACATATTATGGGTTTATTCTTTATAGCTAAACTAGTGCAGCCAGTTTAATTATAAAGAGCCTACATCTTTATATATATATATATATATAAATCTATATATCTATAATACTTGAAAATGGAACGCAGTCAAAATTAATAAATTCTATTTATAAGAAAAATCGATCGCTCTGATTAAATTATTAATAAAATATCAAAAATATATCATGTCACACAAGATTAGAATGGCAATAAAATTTGCATGTGATACGAAAATATGCAAAAAATATCTCGCAATGTGATCGAACGTACCCATTTTTCTGAAGTTCCTCTAAATTGCTGGCATTCCACTCGCTCCCGAGATAAACGTGATCAAATATCTCAGTTGGCGCGTCCATTTGCCCTAGTATAATAAGCATCTCCTGATCGATAAACGGCTTGAATTCTCCGAGGTCCATGTCAAGATCCTCTTCGAGACGGCCCCTAATGTACTTGGAGGTAACTTCATCGAGATCCACGGACATCATAATCTCTTTCAGTGTCGATCGAATCACGCGTTCGGTTTCTTCTCTCTCCCTGGGCCTATGTTAAAATAAACATTCTTATTGATATCTTACGGCAAATTAATCATACAGACGAAATATATTAGATGTACAATAAATAATTGTCTATCGATACGTGACAATTTTATTTTATTTTTACGTTAATACAGAGTAACATAAGACTTTTTTCCTAAATGTGGGCATTATTATATATTTCTGGTCACTTTGCAATTATTTCATAATTCTAGATAGCTACACAAAACATTTATGGAATTATTTTCGGTACAAAATGAATTCATAAATAAAGAAATCGCAAATTAGCGAAGATTTTGCGGATATATTAGTTCCTCGTGTGTGTATTCAGGGTCTAATCCTGTAACAAATTTTTCTGAAAATTTTTTGATTTTCCAAGTATTTTTGAACAAAAATTCCTATGAAAATTTTTGAACACTTTTTGCAATTTCCTAAAATAAATTTTTTATTGTACGCATTTTCTAATGTTTTCTATTCATACAAAAGAAAAACACAAAACCACTTAAATTTCAAGTGCTAGATTTACAAATGTACTGAAAATAAAACTGAATAGTTTACGTTAAGATAAAATTTTTTACTTCTATACAATTTTTATTTTTTTATCACAAAAAATTAAAATAAAAAATGTGTGTTGCATATTTAATATTTTAATAATGATATTGAATATATAAACAAAGATAAATATATATTTATAATATATTTTAAACATATAATTTACAACATGGCTTATTGCGAATGATGGATTGTCTATTGCTTACAATATAGAGCAAAATTATTAAAGAGAGAATTTAAAAAAAATTCCTTAGGTCCCAACAAAATTCCATGAGAATACCCTGATTTTTCCAGGTATAAAAAAATTCCCCGAGAATTCCAGATTTTCCATATTTTTCAGAGAGTAGTCACTCTGGTATTTCTAAAAGTATTCTAAAATTTCATAATACTGAAGTCCAATAATCGGAATGATCTAATGTCTCGAGATGTTTGCTCGAGAAAGGGTGGGCAGACGTAGAAACTGGAAATAATTGAAGGACGGCTATAAAGTTACGCTCCACTTATATTGCACGCGACCTGGAGCGGCGTATAGACAGCCAAAGAAGACGCATCAACAAACCACCAAATCTGACACCAAGTTAAATTCACGAACCAGTGATGGCCAGCTGTTTTCTGATAACGGGAGAGTCACCTTATATATATATATATATTCCGTGAATCGATGTCATCTGAACGCAAACGCATCGAGGACGCCAACTAAATGGAACGTCTGCGAAATTGCCCGACGAGAGGGCAACACTCGACTTCTTCCATATTTAGAATTTCCGTACGATCTATTATCTGTTGGCCAGAGCGGGAGTTTTTGTCTGTGAACCGTGATAAGAGTTTGGTCGACTCACTTGGTGCGTACGCTATCCGGTGACGGCGGTCTCTTGGACTCCAGATTGTCCATGGCATGCCATTCGTTGAGGCACGACCGATCGCTCTCAATCCGTTGCTCATAGTAACTGACCCAGTCGTGCGACAGTCCACCTAGAAAATAGTTTTGCTCGCGTGCCTTACCGGACACCTTGTGCAACGTCTGCAAGGCCGACCTGAAAAAGATAACAAAAAGAAAAAATATTAGAAGACTTCTCGTAAAGAAAATTAAGATCAAGAAACTTTGCCTTCGCGATGCTCGCGGAAGGCTTGTTTGGTTTATTCATTTCATCATTCGACCTCGTTTTCCTCTAATGTATTAGGGTGTCCCATAAGTTTCTTCCGCGCCACGCTATGAATGAGTCTGACTAGCTATGTTTATATAAACATGCAGGCTTATCTCTTAGCCGTTTATGGCATCGGTTTCAGTCGTCCCAGAGCTCTTTCAAAGTACGTTTCGTTGGTGACAAAGTCTCTTTTAAATTTTTTTCTGCCCCGTTCAATATGGAGAACCAAAAGAAGCATTTACGGCATGTTATGCTTCATTGCTTTAAAAAAGGCAATAGTGCAAAGGACACTGTAGACGAGATTTGCACCGTTTACGGGAGTGGTACTACGACCATTAGGACCGTCCGCAATTGGTTTAAGAAATTTAGAGCCGGCAATTTCGATTTGCAAGATGAAGACCGCAGCGGCCGCCCAGTAACGACGGATGCGGACCTTATCAAGACTGTGCTCGCTGAAAATCCGCGATATAGTGTGCGCGAGATAGTGGATGACACTAACATTCCCAAGACAACGGTACATAAGCATTTGATCAAGATGGGATATGCAAATCGGTATGAAGTTTGGGTTCCACACCTATTGACGGATATCGGCCTTATGAACCGCGTCTCTACGTGCGATTTGCTTCTTCAGCGACATGAAAGAAATCCTTTCTTAAAGAATCTTGTCACTGGAGACGAGACTTGGATTTTGTATCAAAATGTTTCTCGAAAACGCACTTGGTCCAAGGAAAATAGACCTTCAACTGTTGCGAAGTCTGGACTTCATCCGAAGAAGGTTCTTTTATCCATTTGGTGGGACTGGAAAGGTGTAGCGTACTACGAGCTCCTTCCTTAAGGTGAAACGATCAATGCTGACAAATATTGTAATCAACTTGATCAACTGAAAGCCGCCATAGCAGAGAAACGGCCAGAACTGGCGAACCGACGAGGAGTCGTTTTCCATCACGACAACGCAAGACCGCATGTTGCAATGGTCGTGAGACAAAAATTATTACAGTTCGATTGGGACGTTCTACCTCATCCTCCGTACTCCCCAGACCTTGCTCCTTCCGATTATTACTTGTTCCTCTCCTTAAAAAATTCTCTCCGTGGTAAATCTTTCAAATCCATAAGCGAAATAAAAACGCACACAGATGAATATTTTGCAAGTAAGCCTCAACAATTTTGGAAAGAGGGCATAATGAGGCTTCCTGAGAGATGGAAGAAGGTTATAGAACAGAACGGTTCATATATAACACAATAAATCAACCTCAAACAACAAATATCGTGTATTCATTTCGCATCAAAAAAGGAAAGAAACTTATGGGACAACCTAATATTACGTTTTTTGTTACATTAGCCAAATTATCGTTGCTGCAGCTTCACAATTGCTTCGTGACATTTCGCAAGCGTGAAGAAGCAAATCTATCAGCGAGGTCTTCGGAAATCGACGGAAAGTTATGATCATCTCAGCGAGAACAAAGAAAGCACGTGTACTTTCTAAACGCTGACGGTTTATACAAGAAATATCTTTGTGTTCCGGATTTCGTTGGACAGCGAGAGTCAATCTTGCACGTCGTGAGATATGTACCCCCGCGGAAAATTACTGTAAGTAGTAACTTTCCCGTTCGCCCCCGTTCTACTCCGAGACTAAGCGATGATTCTCACGACGTAATGCTCGCTGCGTAAGGCAGCGAGTAAAAAATTATTAGCCAATTGCTTGAGAATAAGGACGCAACGACGTCTCGCTTTAAATCTCGTAAAGATGAGATGCAATCTGTTGCGACAGGAAGATTTAAATAAACATTAAAGTTCAAAGTAATTTTTAATGCAATCATTATTTTTGGAAAGTGACGTATGAATGAAACTTGCAAAATTTTATGTCAAAGCGAATATACTGTTCACGCGATTACATCAAGATGCGTTGATTTGAATTGCAACATTTGCTAAATGATCTGTTCATATTTAAAGACTCATATACATATATGATGTCATCGATATAGTTCACTAGACAGTGCGTTGAAATGCTCAATGCTTCTAATAAAACAGATAATAAAACAAATCTTACAGTGTTATCACAGTGATACGTATGTAAAGTGAGACCTAAATAACATGAAAGTAAGTTTCACGATTCGCTCTGTTTATTTCTGTTTTTCTCTAACAAATTGTATTCAAAAATACGAAAAAAAGTAATCAATAAGCTGCACAATTATAGAAGAATAGAATTATAGAAGAATCGACGCACACAAATAGATATAACTTCAAATAATATTTTTCTCAACTCGTATGTTCTTAAAAGTAGGTATGTACTTTGTTTCGTTTCTATCTTTTAAACTTGGCCACGTTCGCTAACTTCCGCTTCAGGTTGATATACATGTAAACCAGTTCAATCATTTCCTTTAGATGAGGAAAAGAATTTCCTGATAAACATTATCTCTGTCTTATTTGTCCACTATTTATCACAGACTTACTACTAGAATAAATTATGTTAATAAATTGAAAAATATTGTATATAATTGTACGTTTCATTCGCTCCCTTCTACATTTCATTTAGCACCCCCTACTAATTTTTTTTTTAAATCATTCTGATCATAAAAGACGGTATATTTGCTTAATCGCTCATCACGTATTGAAATTTTAAAATTAAAAATGGAGGATCCAAAATAGCGGATTCGTAATTCGTAATCAGCGCTAAAAAAATCTACCAGAAATGACTTGATAGAACTTAAAACAAAAAAAAAGTCTCATTTTGTCGACGAGTGTTATTTCCCATTCATTCTGCGAAAATCTTTTCAAGATTAAAGTCATGTACGAAACACAATTTTTCTCCTTTTTCCTCCATCCTGTTACAACGCGAAAAACCACCTGACAAATGTTTCTGACGACGTTCCACGATCGTCCTAAGAAACGAAGAAATCTCGAACGTCATTACCTACGGCACTCAACCATGACAGCGTCGTCACATAAGAAGAAAGCGTGATCGAAGATATCCCTCTTCATCGAACAAGTCAATAATATTCTTGGCAAAATCATCAATGTTGGAACGTAAACTTACGGAATGCCGATTATCCTTACTTCACGCAGTTGGAAGTCTTATCGTTAGTGATCCTCACGGCATCTTCGATCTATTCCCATAATTGCGATGTCTGCCTTTTACTATTTTCATGAAAGAAACTGTGATAAGAAGCTTAACCGAATGTTGGACACGGTAATTAAAATTATAATAATTTGTAAAGATACAAAATTCGAAAGTCAGATCTAAATATAAGAGAAACTTAATTTTTTAATCTTCAATTTTTCTCAACTTTTTGATTGACAGCTCAATCTTTTAATGACAACTCCATTCAAACTCCATACACAGGCCAGCTTTTTAATCATATTTATATCAGTCAGACAAACATCTCTATTTCAAAATAAATAATAATTTTGAAGTAAAATAATAACGACATAGAATATAGTATAGAGTATTTAAAAAAATTTATAATTATTATAGGAACATGTACATTCTTCTAAAATATACTTCAATTAAAACTGAAGATGTTGATCTTTTGTTGCATTCCATTCCTGATGTTTCAAGAGAGTACGGAGATGATGGAGCAAGAGATATATCGATCAGAGTTCAATAAAACTTCAGTTCAGAAATATACTTGAGCACGCAATCACGAGAATTTACTTCTAGCGGTTCTCGCGTGCAAAAGAAGACTACCGTAGAAACTATAAAGCCAACTATAAAATTCCGAGGATTCCAACATCCAGGAAGTCTACCGGTTTCTAGTGAGTTTCGCGGGTTACTATCGGGAAAGCTGGTCTTGCCGCTAGAAAACCGCTAAGAACGTACAATGGGTGCTGATTCTCAATAGCAATGACGGAATTCATCATCGAGACATACGCACGATAATTGCCATTTCCTGTTTGATGCAAACGCTACTGCATTTCTTACATATTTTACTTCATACATACAATGATTCATAAAATTAAAATAAACTGTGATAAAAATTTTAAAAAATTATTTAAAAGTTTATTTACAAATATATTATTTGTATTTTTCTCTCGAATAAAATACAAAAATTATGAAAATTTTTATGTGTATGTTATTTGTATTTTATCTTTTTTCTCTTCCTTCTCATTATCGCAGCAAAAAATTTTTATGAAATTTTGAAAAACATTTGATCACTTTGATCAAGTAATAGAGTTTAATACTCGTTGAAAAAAATGGAAATCTGATAGAAATCTAAAGAAAACGAAGAAATTTAATGGACTATTTATTTCTAAACAAATTTGCAAAAAAGTAGTTTTCTTATAAAAAACTTCTTCTTAAAAAACAAAAAAAAACTTATTGATTTAATAACAGATTTCATAAATTGGCAAAGCTGATAAAAAAAAATAATAAATTGCTAACAAAATAAGATTTATTTAAAAATAAATTTTAAAATAGCAATTCTCTTCAGATTTGTAATAAAACCGGTTACGAGAAAAAATAATGGAAAAAACAGAAGAATACGATAGATAAATTTATTGCTAAAATCAAATAATTGACGCATGATATGAATCAGCAAAACTAAAAAGAACTTGGAAAACTTTTCGATATAAATTAATATTGAAAATCAACGAATCATACATACGTTTCATATTTAATATCATTAAAATATAATAACACTTTGTAATAATTTATACGAAAAGTATTATAACTGTAATACTTTTCATATAAATTATTACATCTAAAATGTAATATTTTTTAAAGATTTCACGCAGAATATCGATTTAAAGACTTAGATTTTTTATATAAATTGTGATATAATTCAACGAAAAAAGATATTTCAAAATAATGACTATTGAATTTTTCGAAGTAAGTGATTTTGATTTCTATGATTTTCCATAAAAGAAACAACTGCAAACTTAATATTATTTGTAAATATACTTAATTATCCTTTTGCGGAAACAAACTTTTACTCAATAAAGACGTTAAATCAAATCGAGTATAAAATTGCAAATGAAGAGTAACGGCATGAGTTGAGCTACAATGATGACGCTAAATATGTTGGAAATACCAGTCATACAAGAAGTAGTCAAGAAATAAAGAAGACACATAAGAAGAGAATTTAAATGAGTAAGCTATGCAAAGTATCTATATTTTACAAATACGAAGATTCTTCTTTTACAGCACATAGATAATCGAAGGTAAGCTTCTTTTTGTTACACACATCTGTCTGATTTCCACGCATCATATCTACGAGACATTATGAATCAACAAAAAAAATGAAAGACATATAAATGATATCCCACATATCGCATACTTTCCGTCAATATTAAATTTTTGTTTAAAAAAATTAACATACATTTTCCTTTCTTAAAAATTGTATAAAATTAATTATATATTTTAATTATAATATATATTTTTGATATCTTACTTTCATAATTTTTTTGTTTTCGAAATTAAGCAGAATAATATTAAACAAACTGTAAATAAAAATTTAGTTAAAATAATTTACTTGCAATAAAGAAAATAATAAAAAAAAAAATTAAGATAATTATATTGCACGTCAAATATGTAGTTCTTTAAACTTTTTTAATAATTCATTTTTAATAATTCATAAGTTATTGCTAAAATCTATTGAAATACTTGCATATCCAAACACATTATATTTCTGAACTTTGTAGTTTAAATAAGTTCAAACATAATTTAAGAATGTTTTGGCTGTACAATAGTAGAAAAAAACTGTCAAAATAAAAAAAAAACCATATTTCTTACGTTTAGACTTGAAAAATCAAATAAATAAATCCGAATTATAAAAAAAATTAAATCTAATTCTAAACCAAGTTTTGCACAAATATTTATTAAAGTTTCTCTTAATATATGTAAAAATTTTTATTTCGTTGACAATATTTTTTCCGTATCAAATTTGTCAATAAGTGCTGCAATACGCGATTTTTCAAGAATCACTGACTTTAATCTTAAATAATTTCCACACCGTTAAAAGAATCGTGCTCAGGTTTTGAATAGATACTCAGAAGAAATAGTAGAACAGTCTACGAAATTTTCATGCTTTTGTCGATATTTTGACATATGAGACATACATCCTTAAATGTGATTTAGTGCGCGATATTTGCGGATACTCTATTTTCCATTTTTGTGAAGCGATCAATAAATTCAGATCAGTCGATTATAAACGTGCACCGAAATTTAGGTCGATGTAACACGAGAATTTAGTATTTTTGTCACAAATCTTGCGTTGCCACATACTCGTCTAAGCTTTGATCCACGATTTATTCGCGGATGATGATGAAACGTGCATTGCATATCTCGTCATTTTATCCACTCTCACCGCATTATTGAGAGACTTCTGGGAGGGAGGGACTTGGCCTTTTGATGCCTTGACCTTCCTTAGGTAGCCGTGTGAGTAATAAATTTTGTTTCTAAGTTCTTGCAATGTTTCAAGCAAAAGAGGTAACCGTCAGTCTTGCAATTTCTTTAACCTTTAAAGGGCAGATCGATTTCGTTAAGGGTCGGCAATACCTGCGTTAGGCATCTTGAATTATGGCTTCAGAGATGAAAGAATTCACACAAATAATTCTTGCCATTTATATATTCGCACATATGTTTAATAATCTCTTATTTTCAAGCGTGTCCTGCTAGATGAAATAAAAAAAATCTTACTGAATTCTTTTTTTTAAATGTTTTTGCTTATATCCAATTTTAATTGTAAAATTTGATCATATAAAGCTTCCTATGATATTCTCCTTTTTTACTTTATAATTCAAAATTTTAAGATAAAAAAATATATTAATATAATTTTCAATTTTTAATCTTCAAAACGTAATTTAAAATATACAGAAAAATTAAGTGAGACTAGAGTTCTAAACATTGCTCGAGTCAAACATTCACGTCATTTCTGCAATTTCACCGCTGAAAGTTTTAAAATAACTTTGGCGACGAATGTTTGGAGAAAATGCGTGCCATTTTCTCAAGCATAGCAAATATCATGCAAGAAATTGTTTTTGTTTCGCGCCGACTCGGCAACGATTAGATAAGACCACTTCCGTTTTCTTGACGGTGCGTAGGAAACCGAGAGAGTGTTACTGTACGTAGGAAAGATGTGTACTTTGCGCGTCAATTAAAGTCTAGAAAAGTTTTACGCAACGAGCGATGATCATCGATGGGAGCTGTCAGGATGCTATAATTAAACTTTTACGTAATGGCCACCTTTGAATCTCCGAGCAAGAGAACCAATAAGAACGATGGGTTAACGCACCGAAAATATATGGCCTGAATCTTTTCAAGGGTAACACTTCCATAAATATACAGAAAATTTTCTTATGCGTCTTACATAGGCGATATTTTCCTAGTTAAACAATACTTTTTATATTTTATTTTTAAATCATAAATAATAATAAATATTTATAAATTTTAAATAATTATATATAAATTTATACAATTATAAATAAATAATTTAAAAATAATTTATTAAATTTATTAAATTTTAAATAAATATTTATAAATTTTAACCTAAAGAGTCGCGTATTAAAAAGATTTAAATTGTCAGAAGAATTAGGGATTTATTATCTTCGTTAAAATATGACATTCCAATCAAACAACGTCTTAAAATTGTCTTGATGAAAATTTGATAAATCCGTATTTGATAAATCCATATTTGATAAATCCGTACTTATCACTTCAAAACATCGAGAAATAAAATTAATAATGACGAAAGAGTATATCTGTATGATGCAACTTATATTCCACAATAACGCCCTTTCTTTATCATTTTGTTTTCAAGATTTTTCACTATCATTATATTTAAGTTGCATTTTTACTAAGAAGTTTAAGATTAATGTTTCCCACGGTCGTTGAAACAGCCGAGAATTAGTACCCGGTCTAAGATGCGAGAGCTTTTACATGATCACCCGGCGACGAGAAGAACAGCGGGAGACAGACTGAGCCTCTAGGCATGACATGATCGTTAATTGTAATGAGTCGCGTCATCGGTGAAACATAAATGGAACGGCTGGTGAAACGTCTATTACGGGCTGATCGCACGAATAGTCCCGAATCCCACTTGATGTCATCGCCAACAGACTGACATTCGATGAATCGATTTTGATCGGAACACACAATGACCTACTAAAAGAAACCAGTTATTTAAAAACGTAATTAAAAAGAGAGCGGGATTTGAGGTCCGTCAAACAGACTTTATTAAAATTATTGTTTCTTATAATCCTTTTTTTTAATAATAAATTTATATTGCTAATATTTGAATGTAAAAAAAAATAAGTGTATGTTGTGTGATTAGAATGAAGCCGATAAAGAGGAAGAAGGAGATTTAATCGTTGAATGTTTGAAATGTACATTCATCGCGTAAACGCCACGAGCCAAAAAAAAACCTAGTCTTGTCATCGCGCAAATCATAGAGTACATAGCCAATTATACAGAATGAATATTAATTGTATACAAAAGACGTATATGTGTATGCTTCATGTGTTCTACAGCTGTAGGTGTGCCTGACATCAAATGTTTTGTGCAAATCCTAACGTAGTATGCGGCTTCAAAATGCGCAGAGAACTAATAATACGATAAAAAATAAAAAATATACCTATATTTTAATCATTATTATCGATGCATTTTATTAATTGTGAATATGTAAATATATCAATAGAGGAAAAAATATTTTACGCTCGTCCAAAATCGTATTATTTACACTCGGTTGTCTAATTTTCGTAAGAATATTTTCGCTCGCTTGTGAGTAAAATATGATTTGTACAAATTTATTACGCACAATTAAGGATTATTCCATGCGTATATCTGCATACTCGCTTGCTAATATATACAACAACTATTTCGCGTTTATGGTGTACCTTTCGAGCGCGCGTAAATTGAGTTATTCCACCTGCTGAGAGAATACTATTCAATTAACCGATGTTCATTATTTCACTCTCACTCTCAAACTTGTTCCATGACCACCTGTCATAAACCTCGAATAAGTATAAAAGAAAATAATTGCTGCATATATTGTATACATATTATTTTTATATTAGTATCCGTATGTAAACTATCTCTCCTTTAATACATTACAATAAAAAATCGAAATATAAAATCATCTAAAAAATAAATATAGTTTCCGATTTAAAAAATTAACATTTCGTAGTTTGAAAAATTTAAATTTATATAAAATTTACTTAAAAATTATTTATTAAAAAATACACATTTTGCAATGTAAAATATAAACTTTTGTAACGTATTACATTACAATTTTATTTTATGCATGTATATCATCTCTTATTGCAAATTTAAAATAATCTGTGATAATATAATTTAATCTTATATTATAATATACTCGTTTCATTGCTATAATATTTTATTAAATTATTACATTATACATTATTATAATTCAATCGAATTTTGTAATAGAAGGACAAGCAAAATTACAAGCAAACCAGCGTTGAGTTATTTGATATTATGTACACTTGTACATGGAAGAGAATTTTATTAAAGATGTACATCAATCGCTGTAATGCAAATTAAACAATTACTCGGAAAATATATAACTAGAATATAGCATAGATTATTATTTTATAGAATTGAATTGTTTCTGCGAAAGTTAGATATTTTAGAATCCAAAATTGTCTTGCGATAAATACGATTATTTCGTATTATTGTATTGTCATTTTGTACGTTAAAATAATTTCCTAAGTTAATTGTCATTTGGATACGTGCCAAGGAATGCGAAATCAAGAAAAAGAGAAAGCTCAAAGATAAATCGTACATGAGTGAACAAAGAATTGCCTAACACGTACTTCCCTAACGGAGCCCGAAATAATCGAGTTAGCGTACGAGGAAAAAACGTCCTACGTTTTTTTGACAAATATTGTCAAAAATCTTGTTTCTAAAAAATCAATATATAATCGATAAAAGAGAAGTGACGAATAAGTCTGGATTGACTTACTTCTCCCAAGCATTAGGAAAGATTTGACTTTGAATGAGAATCGCCCTCATGAAATTCTTAATAATCCACAGAAATAGATAGAACAAAGAACAACGTGATATGAAAAGTACTGGATATCAGTCGCACCGACCTTGCCGAGTTATTCTTGTCAAGGTCACAGAATTGCCTCTACGAAGCTCAGACAGACGCGTTTCGTTTCCTTTGTACAAAATACACCCTGTAGTAAGTCCTCTCTATCGAGGGTCCTCAAGGCCGCGTAGTCACCTCGATTTGGAACAAAATTCGTCGGCAAAAACGCGTTATCTGGCCGACCGTCCGTCAAGAAATACTTGCATTGCATTTTTGGTTTCCATTATACGCAACTGTGAATGAGAAATCTGAGACTTATCTCCCATTATTCCGGAATTTGTCTTGTCATCAGAGTAAAGAAAGATTTTCTTAATCGTGACAAATACAATGTTTCGAGTTATTTTCATGTATCACCTATTGAAATATGTTTAATATGTTTGATTAATATTGTTTATAAATAAATTTAAAAATTAGATTAATAAATGCGATTAATAAGTCTTTTGTTCGCACAAACAGTAATCGCAGTAAAAAAGAAAACTCGTCTGATTCGCAAATAATGCAATAATATTTGAGAATGAAACAATGGAGGGAACCCGTCTACTTATCGCAAAATGTAGATGCAACTCACCGCAAAAGCAGTCAAGATGCACCTGCTGCTTCTTCCTCCGTATTCGACCAGTTTTCAAAGGCAACATGAATTATTTAGAACCGTTGCGAGCAGGATACAAAGAGAATTTTCCTACAAACTTATATTTCTCTTTACAAACGAAGTACAGATTGTTACATTTGGCACACAATATCTCATTTTTTTGAAGAATGATTTTATTCTTGGAACAAATCAGCCAATTAAAATTTCTTTTGCTTTGTGAATTTTTCCATAAATATTAATTGTATATTAATCTAAATAAAATATTTTTAAACTCTACATTTCCATCAATTTCTATGAAAAAAGAGAGTGAATATTAACGTGAGAAATATAAAAGTTCATTCTATTCATAAAGTTATGCAAATTTTGTGTGAAATAAAAATTAAAAATTTAATTAAGACGTTTCAAACTATTATAATGATTTTATAAATACATCATTTTTTTATTTATCAAAATGTTGTAATGTATGTCTCCACAGATCAAAATCTTCTTTTTACTTTCAAAAAAATTTGATAGCAATTGTTGAAAAATATGAGACTATCAATCAAAATAAAAAATAGCATGATAAAATATAACATTTAATTTATCATACTAATACAATAATCATTAGACAAAGTAGTATTTAATATTATAGTAGTTTCTACTGCTATCGTTATTTCCAATCATATTACATTGAGGAACATTAAATAATTCAAGTTACTGAAAAACATATTTTCTAGCTTTGCAGAAAATAATAAAATAGTATTAATTTTTAAATTTACTCTTAAATTTATCTTTAGTAAATAATCCTTAAATCACATTGGAATATGTTAAAAAAAAAGGATTCTTCTTCTGTTATTCGAATCACGCAAAGATGGATTATGTATTGTAAACGGATATTTGATTTAATACCGCGATAATAAAATTAATTTTTTTTTAGAATTTTAGTATAATCTAGAGAATAAAAAGGATACCAAGCAAAGACGATTTATCACGTTTGCCTATATGTTAAACTCGTTTAGTATGAGGAGAATTCACTTGCCAAATCGTATCTGACATTACTGATCAATGATGTTCCAAATCGCATATCGCGCATTGATAACAAGAGATAACGGAGCATTTATCAACCGGAACATCATCGATTGGCCCCATCATTTAGAAAAAAAAAAAAAAAATAAAATCGCGTATTTTACATATAAATTCAATAATTGACAAAACAAGAAAATGTTGTATATTTGCTAGTATATTTTAATCAATTTAATAAAAAACGTTCTCTTTCTCTCTCGCACATAAAAATTATTCAAAAAAAAGTTACAATATTTGTTGCTTTTTTATGTATGTTTAATCATTAAAGCGTCATTTGTATTTTTGAAGTAATGTTTCATGACCCAGTTATTTTCAATCATTTACAAGTAAAAAATTAAAAAATCGCAAAGTTTTTTTTCGTTGAAAAAACAAATTAGCTCAATTAAGGATATATGTGTCATAATTAAAAACATTGAAAAGCATGAAAATTTCGTAGACTTTTCTACTATTTCTTCTGAGTATCTGAGCATAATTTTCTTAACGGTTTGGAAATTATTTAAGTTTACAGTTAGTATTGATTTTTATGAAAAATCGTATTGTAGCACTTATTAACAAATTTGACAAGGATTTTTTTCACATAAATTAAGAAAAATATTAATTATAACTATTTTCTTTTATGAAGATATCAAAAATCATATTATTTTGTGATTCTTTTTATCCAGATTTATTTATTTGATTTTTCAAACCGTATAAACGTAAGAAATATATATATATTTTTTAATTTTGACAGTTTTTTGGTACTATCGTACACTCAAAACATCCTTAAGATTGATTAAAAAATGCAAAATAATTCTAAGCAGCTTGTATACAAAAAATATTAAATAACTGTCGATATCACTCTAACGACAACCCAAAAGTCATCAGTCCGTAGAAATATCCTCGAGAATGTAACTGCATCGTAAAGCGTTTCGAGAACGGCATTATCTACATCCGGAACGAAGAAAATGCATCGAGGTGTCGTAAAGAAAGATATTCACTCGACTTTTGTTACGGGATTATTATTCCTATTTTGCGGTTAAGATGACCCAAAGATGGATCTTTACGGCCGTCGCGCAAAAGTGGAACAATCATTGCGGAAATCTTTGTGTGTAGCCGCCCTCCCCTCCCCCTCTGCCTCCTTTCTCTACAGGAGGCTATCGCGAAAGTTATGCATAAAGGCAAATCCATTTTGGCATTGTCGGCTTGCACTATCTGCGACGAAGAACGGACGTAGAAATCTCACTGAAGGTGAGATCCGATTATCCCGAACAAATAAGGCGTTTTATCTTCGAGAATATATCGAGCACAACCGACCTACGAGCCGGAATGGCGCTCGAAATTGGAAAGCGAATCGGTGGCGATCAGCGATCAAGATCATCGATACGAGTTAACGTGGCTGAGATTCTAGATAAGTGATGTTAAAAAGTTGTTCTTGATTGCTGATATATTTTTATCCACGCGCGGGTGCGTGATAATCTTTCTCGCGATATATTATTATTATCAGAATATAAAATTCATTAATTTCCATGATCCATCGAGAGATGCCGATAAAAACACTTTTGAGAAAAGTATCCGCGATGAATCTCAGTACATATTCTTCGAGAATATTTATATGGTACATTCAACTGAAACATACATTGGGACTTTTATGGAACAACGAACTTATCTAATATTAATAAGAGACTAAATCATAACGAATTCATCACAGTTTCAGATCCAACATACTTGACTCAAGTAAATATATAATAAAATTTGCTCGTTGATTGGGAAAGAATAGTATCTTACAATCCAATAATATCAAACAATAAAAATGACTGAAAGCCGAATGATGCATTTAAAAATGATTAAAAATGATGCATTTCATTTTCAACATTATATAAAACGATAAATTATATTATTTGGTTACGATATATATATTATTCGAAAATGGTATACAAAATTGGCAAAGATTTCTCGTATCTCTGAGTGTCGAAGAATATTTCGAACGGTTCCGAATAAGTGCGATCCTGAAAATACATTTTGATAATAACTCCAAACTGAATGCACACGCGTTTCTGACATTTTCTCATGTATCTATTCAATTTCTTTCAAACACAGACATTCAACGCGCCTGGATTTAATATTTTAATAATTTTTTGATAATTAAAAAAAAATTAAATTTTATTTAATATTTAAATTTAAAAATATTAAATTAATAATTTTAATTTTAATTCACTTTTACGAATTAAATAAAAATCAAAAGAAAACCGAAAAGATATCCAAATATCTCGCACATTCGCATTTTGTTCTTAATATTCACACACCAATACACATTTCGTCCTGATATACTTATATCCGTAATCGTGATAACTACATTTAAACGATATATATCTTTAAAAATATCGATAGTAAATTCTAATTACGATTTCCCTTTTTAGAAATATTAATTATGTCATAGTTACAAGTTCTCCATGGCTTTTCTCTTTATCGTATAAAATAAGCGTTTAAAGTGCATCATAATAAAAAAAAAAAAACCGTGTCCGTTCATGTGCGAGGGAAGGCACAAATATTAATTTAATTCTGACTGTATATCACCGATAAATTTATCGGTAATATGATCCACCATTCCCTTCGATCTTTCCATCGCGAGACAGCGCGCAAAAATACGCGAGCTCATCGCGTCTCCCCAACAACCTGTTCCCCAGGTGGCGGCGATAACAGTGAAAGGAATGGAAACGATTACGCTGCACGCTCGAGCACGGGAGCGAGAACGGCCGGCGGTGACATCAACGGGTGCCACCTCGGTTAAGGCGTTAACCAGCCGGGGCCTGCCGCTCGCCGATAGGGATCTTTTTCTCTCTCTCTCTTTCTACTGATACCCGGCATGCAGTCTCCTACAGCCGGATCCTATGCACCGGACCGTGAAAAACAATTAAATGGAGCAGCGGCCGAATCGCGCGTTGCACTTTTGGTTTCCATTATACGCAACTGTGAGTGAGAAATCCCCGGAGACTTATCTCGCTCGTAAAGCGAAAACAGCGAAGAAATAAATATTATAGAGACCCATTAACCTATTAAAATAATCTTCATAATCTTGCGAGATTTCTTCGTGAAACTTTCGTTGTTGCGGAAGGAGCGCGATAGAGAGATTCCAGATTTCTGTTAAAAATTGGTCACGACAAAGATATTTGTAATTATATGCACGCAGAGATAAATTCATATTCATTTATATGCACACCAATTGTATAGAAATTACCGAAAAATTGTATATTAATTTCTGCCGATATGGAATATAATAGTTTAATAGGAGGATTTCTCGGAAAATAATTAGAAAGAGAGGAAGCATATAACGCTCGCGGCTAAGCTTTCCCGAGCTAGATCGACTTTTAGTGCTAGAAGCAACTCCGCGAAGGATGTACGGTGACATATTTTCTACCTTTGGACGAGTACGGAGGCTATAATGGGATAACGGTCAGCTTTCCAACCGGAACCAATCTTACTCTCTAACGACCCTTTGTTGTCATTTGTTACACAAGATCCGATACTTAAAATGAATCGGCGGAGAAAGAAAGAGGTGTGTAACTGACTTAAGGATGTATGTGTCATATGTCAAAATATTGACAAAAGCATGAAAATTTCGTAGATTGTTCTACTATTTCTTCTGAGCAAATATCTGTGCAAAATCTAAGCTCAATTCTCTCTAGTTTGGAAATTATTTAAGTTTAAAGATAGTATTGATTTTTATGGTAAGTCGCATATTGTAACACTTTATTGGCAAATTTAACAAGGAAAAAATGTCATCAACAAAGAAAAAGTTTTCACATATATTAGGGAAACTGTAGTAAATATTTGTGAAAATTGATTTAGATCCACTTATTCGTTTAAAAGTTGTTTACTAAGAATTATAAAAAAAAATATATATATATATCTCTTTTTGCGAATTATTCGTTTTTTTTTGTTTCTTTTAGATGATTTCAGGAAATATTCACGATCAAAAGATTTTGTCATAAATTAGAAAAAATAAAATATGTTAAAAATATATTAATTACAATTATTTTTTTTACGAAAATGTTAAAAATCATATTACTTTGTGATATTTTAATTTTTTTTATAATCTAGATTTATTTATTTAATTTTTCCAATATAAAAAATGTTTTCTTTTTTAAATTTTGACAGTTTTTTGCTATACTGTTATACAGCCAAAATATCTTTAAAGATAAGAAGTTAATTTAAAAGTAAATTATTCTCATAAAAATATCTATGGGGATAACAAATAACAATTAAAATAAGCAACAGCTTACTTTAAAGATTTAAAAAAATGATATAGAAGCAAAATAAAAAACAGTAATTTATCAATTAAAATTAATAAAATTAATAAAATTTACAACTCCTTGCAGCTTGTGTTCCATAAAATTATCAAAATTGTCAAAATATACATTTGCAGAGCTTATAAAATTTCTGATTGCAAGGATTGTTTCGCATAATGTACGAGTAATTTAATTTTATGCGAATTAATTTATGTTTTACTTTTTAAGCTAATCTCCGTATAAAAAAAAACTAAATATCTCAATAAATATTTCTTTTCTTATCATACGTTTAAATTATACTTTAATATCTCATTTTATAAATTACATTTTACAAATGTTAATAACAGACAAGTCAAAGAACAAAAAATAACTAGGAAAGGGTCGGAAAGATATAGACAATAAGCGTTACATGCATATATAGACATTCGAATCATGGTTTTGTGCTGTCGTATCAAGCATGCGCCACGTTATCATGATTACGCAATGAAAGAGACACTACATCAAGAGAAAGAGAGAGTGTTATCATCCACTTCTATCGTTCTAGCATTCTCTTCTATCAGTTCGAAAAGTTATCTTCCCAGCACGTCCCTGCGAAGGAAACTCGATATGACAGGGAAAACAAGGGAACAGCACAATAGATGCGAGTTGAGACTTGGATTGGGGAAAGTTCGAAATAGTTGCCTGAAAAGCTATCACGCCAACGATTGAGGAAGATGATACTGAAGATACAGAGTGATTCGCAATTAATGTATGGAAGGATAGATTCCTCGATTTTAAGGATGTTATGTCTATACAATAGTAGCTGTCAAAATTAAAAAAATATATATTTTTTACATTTATACTGTTTAAAAAATTAAATGAATAAATCCGGATTATAAAAAGAATTAAAGTATCAAATAATATCGTTTTTAATGTTTTCGTAAAAAAAAAATAGTTGTAATTAATATTTTTCTTAATTTATGACCAAAACTTTTCATCGTGAATATCCCAGGAAATCAACTGCAAGAAATAAAAAGAAAGGAATTTGTAGAGAAGGAAAAAAAGAAAGATACTTTTTTACAATTTTTAATAAATAACTTTTAAACGAGTAAATGGATCTAAATCAAGTCTTGCACAAATATTTATTAGAGTTTTCTTAATCTATGTGAAAATTTTTATTTCGTTAATATTTTTTCTTTATCAAATTTGTATAGCAATAAGTGCTACAATACGCGATTTTCTATAAGAATCAATACTAATTTCAAATTTAAATAATTTCTAAATCGTTAAGAGAATTGTGCTCAGATGCTCAGATATTCAGAAGAAATAGTAGAACAGTCTACGAAATTTTCATGCTTTTGTCAATATTTTGACATATGACATATACATTCTTAAATCTGAGTCGGCAATCGTTATAGTAAACAATCGAGACATCGATTATTAACCCAATGTTATCTCATTTTAATATTTTGCTCCAAAGTATCATATAAAGTTCACTACTATTTTGCTTTTGTCATATTCTGGATAGAAAGTCAGATATCGAGATACGATAATGAAGCCAAGGGAACATAAGGCAGATGAGATAATGTAGGAAACTCGAGTTCGCTTCAGTTATCTGGGAAACATGGCCATCAATGCGGCGCAGATGAGAGAATGGAGTTATCGCTCGCGTCCGTCTGCGTACAACAGACACACGAATTCTATCAAGCACATATATCACGGCCTTGTAAGCGAATGTGCAAGCGTGCGTGCAAACGAGCATACATGCGGTCTGAACTGAACTATGATGCAAAGTGAGCAGCAACGATTGTGATAACGAAATTTATGTGAATTAATCCTGTGCGTTATTTCAAATAGAACGGAACAAGCGTGAAAAGTAAAAGTGAAAAAATCTCTCTCTATATATATATGTATCAAACAACTATAAAATAAATTTATTTTTAATTTCAATTTACTGAATTTATTTTATTAAATTAATTTTATATCAGAATCCGATATTGCAAGACGAATTAGTACTAATCAATAACTATACTACTGAATAGTATTAATTCGAGTGTATAATGATTTTTTAATAAAAACTGTGACGTACTAATTTGATTTGCGATTAATTTGAAATAGAATGATGGGTGGAATTATAACACGAATGTTTTGATGTTTTTCTTCGAGGGAGAAATATCCACATATGTTTCACTTTTATATCATACCTGAAAGCACATACCTGGCACTTTGTGCTTGAACAAAATAGTACCAATTTTCCAGGCATAAGAAACGTAACAGGATATCCCTGACTATTCCGACAACGATAAATCGCGTCAGTATCGGACGACGTGAAAGCGACTTTACGCTGAAATCGGCGCGGTGGTTTCTCTGACAAAAAGTGAAAACGCGCGAATCGGAGTCGACAACCTCGAATACGAAATATAAAGCAAAGAGCAACAAAGTTGAACCGGCCGTTGACCGCTTAATCTCGTCGATAATTGACGGCATCTCTCGCACCGGTGTCTTTTAGAGATCGTGATCGGCGATCAAGAGGAAACGCATTCGCGAGATCATTCGTGGTAGCGGGATCATTCATGCGCATCGACGATAAGAGCTTGTTATCGACATTGTTTCGATGAGAACTTGCGACTTATATATTTCGCACTTTAATCCTGCTTATTCATACGAATTCTATTAAAAATTTTATTTAGCAAAACGTTTATTTAGCAATAATTAATGTATAATTTAATGTAATAAATATCTAAATCATAAAGATTAAAAATTACTAAAGATTAGATGCATTAATTAAATATTTTAATCCTCCTCTCACATAATATATGTAAAGCTTAATATATATGTATATTAAAAATACATACAGGATGTCTACTCAAATTTTGTAAAAAAATTCCCTGAAAATTCTCTGATTTTCCAGGTATTTTTTGTTCAAAATTCCAGGTAAAGAAAATATTTTAAAAATTTTGGGTGTAATTTCCTAAAATAAGTTTTTTATTGCACGAGTTTTCTAATACTTAAAAATTAATGCTTAAACATTTTTTTAATAGGTTTTTTATTGCACAAGTTTTCTAATGCTTAAAAATTAAAATAAAGAATATAAACTATATATTCAATATTTTGTTAAGACATTCAATATATAAACAGAGATAGATACAATTTTTATATTCATTGGATATTATTAAAAAAAAAAAAATTATCATAACGCAAAAATATATATCAAATAAACAAATCCGATTCCTCTGGAAACATCTCGAGATATGTTCATGAGATTATCGTGGCGATCTCATCGATGAAACGCCGTATGAGAACCGGCAGCCTCATCATAGAGCGAGGTGTCATTTCGAGTTCTCGTGTTCGTCATCCGGCCGGAAACCGGTTCCGACCGGCTGTCCACTTGAAGTTCATTGATTCCCGATGATACGAGAAGGCTTCCTGCCTTGCCGGAGCTATAAAAGATCGCGCCTTCGTACAAGCCTCTTACTATACATTTAAATTTCACCTCGTTGATTAATGAGCTGCCGCGAATTAAGAATGTTTTGGCTGTACAATAGTAGCAAAAAAATGTCACAATTAAAAAAAAAACAACATATTTCTTATGTTTATACTGATTAAAAAATCAAATAAATCCGGATTATAAAAAGAATTAAAGTATCACAAAATAGTATGTTTTTTTTAATATCTTCGTAAAAGAAAACAGTTGTAATTGATATTTTTCCTTATCTATGATAAAAATTTTTGATCGCAAATATGAAATCAACTGCAAAAATCAAAAAAAAAGAGTAATTTGAAAAAGAAAGAGAGAGACATAATATTTTTCTACAATTTTTACTAAATAATTTTTGAACAACTAAGTAGCTCTAAATTAAGTTTAGTACAAATATTTATTAGAGTTTTCTTAATGTATGTGAAAATTTTTATTTCGTTAATTTTTTCTTTGTCAAAATTGTAAATAAGAGCTACACGATTTTCCATAAGAATCAATACTAACTTTAAACTTAAATAATTTCCAAAGTTAAGAGAATGTATGAATAATCAGGTTTTACATAGATACTCAGAAAAAAATAGTAGAACAGTCTGGAAAATTTTCATGCTTTTGTAAATATTTGACACATACATCGCTAAAGAGAAGGCGTATTCGCGAATTCATCCACAGATCGACTAATTGAAGTCGTTCAAAGAATCTTTACACGGAAAATGTTGTGCGATCGAGGGAAAATAAAAAGTACACTTATACTGCTGGACATTCATCGCTATGACATCGCTACGACCTGAAAGCCTGTCTGACAAGTTGCACGAATCAAAACAAAAACTAAATCACGGATCGTCCGCTCATATGTAGGATAATAATGACAGGATAATAACTTTTATCTAGTAAAAATGTAAGAGATAGATATCTTATTATGTAATTATAAGATGTACATGTGTACGTCTTATAATTAGTGTACATCTTAACATAGCTTTAATTATATAATTTTTCGCAAAATACCTTTTTTTTTGTTTTAAAATATCCTTTAATATTTTCAGCATAATAAAAAAATTTATTATTATAGTTACACCTTATGTATATAAAAAGAAGAAGATAAGTGTGATCTCTGGCCAATATAAAATTTATTTATTAATATGGAATATATGCTCAGAGAGACATCTTTTCTTAATCTTTCTCTCTTCATTCTCTCATCAACTTCGTAAAATTAGCTAAACTTATGAAATCTTTCATATTTATGATGCAAGAACACATTAATTAATTTTGCAGTTCGTAAACATAAATATATAGATGGAGATACATATATATTTATAATAATTTTAAACACATAATTCATTGCTTACTGCTTATAAGAGCAAATGATCAAAGAGAGGATTTAAAAAAAAATTCCCTATCCCAATAAAATTTCATGAGAATTCTCTGATTTCTCCAGGTATAAAAAAGTTCTCTGAGAATTTCAGGTTTTTTTCCATGTTTTTTTCAGAGAGTAGATACCCTGAATGAAAAATAATTAAAGACAAACATCAGCATTCCTATGTGTATATTTATATCGTGTAGCAAAAAAGATATCGAGATTGTTGAACCAAGCTCGTCTATATTTCACACTTGACACCGAGAGACGACAAGTTTTAGAATCGGGGAGGAGGTTACCGTCTGTAACGAAAAAAGCTTTGAAGTCGAAGCGATATAAGTGCGTTCGTTCGCAATTACTTATATATGTGAGTCGCGTCTGCGAAGAGACCGACCACCCACACGAGCCCAACGGAAGCCAAAAGATCGCGGTTCCTTTATATATATCATCTTATACTTGAAAAAAAAAAAAAAAATTATAGAACAAGGGATCTACTTGCAACAGTAGACAATCTCTGTATTATACTAATGATGAGATGTAATTGAAACCGCAAATTTTGAAGCTAAATTCTTATAATCAATGCATCTCATTATATAATATCTATATCATATTTGTTATTTATATCTAATAATTAAAAGTAATTACGAATAAAATATTAATGTTACAGCAATACATTTATAACATACATATTACTTATAAATTTTAAATGCTAGTATCTGCTAATTGAATTTTTATATTCTAGAAATACTCCTCTCTCTCTCTCTCTCTCTCTCTCTCTCTCTCTCTTTTATTAATACTTCAATATATTATAAATATTAAAAGAAATGAGCTCTTATCATAATCCTCTCAATTTTTATATTATAAAAATATAATAAATAAAATTCTAATTCCAAAAAGTCTCGTAAGCAACATACATTATACATATAATTATAGAATAGAATTATTTTTAATATTATAAAACTTAACAAAATTAAATAATAATTCTTAGAACCACGTGAGCTCTTACGTAAAAAATCAAGCGGGAAAATATAGTTTCCTGTAAAAAATACGCACGCGGAAGCGACATGATCCCCGAAGGGGGTTTGTTTAGTATCACGCGCGACCACGTGGCAAAATTCGACAAAGAGTGACCATGCGTCGCGACGCGCCCATAAATGGCGCGGGCGATGGTCCATGGTCGTAACCAACCCCACCCCGGTGTGCGATGGTCGAGAGCAACGAGGCTTCTCCAAAAATAGGACGACGACGACGACGACGACGATGACGTTTCGACGTCGTCGACGTCGACGAGAAGGAGACCGACGATAGTCTCGACGTCTCGCGGCATTCGTCTCGTGATGTAAAACGCATTACGACGCATTATAATCAATCTTCGAAATGTGATAATTTTATAGTGAGACAAGCGTTTTCGTCGCAGCGGTTGATCCCTCGCGTAAATTTATATATGCAGGACATATTAAAAAAATTAATGCATTCATTCTTGTCGATTTTATTCAAAATTAATTAATAAATTATTGTCATTTTTAGTAAAGTTGAATTTTAAATATTAACTCGTAGAGAAAGGGAGAGAGAGAGAGAGAGAGAGAGTCATTTTTAAAAGCCTTTTTATTTCCACGAAAACGTACGGTTTTACTTTTAAACTCATTCTGTTTATTTTTACTTTTAAGTAAACTCATTCTTAATTTATATTTAATTGTAATAAAAATAAAGATTAAAAAAAAAAAACAGTAAAACTGACACAAAAATTTAATTTTTTTTTATCTTCTCTCTCTTTTTTTTTGATTAATAAAAAAATATTTGTAATACTATATTTTTCTTTTCATACCTTCCATTTCCAAAATTCGTGCTTATTGATCGCTGTTACTTCTTCCATACCGTTGCGAGAGCATCGTATCTCGAGACACGAGTGCATACAAACACGCAAATCAATTTGCGAATTAATCTATGCGTACACCTACGAAAATTCACACTGCGGCCGATATCAAAGGTGTTCGCGCCTACGCACGCCAAGCCGATCGCCGCTTTTACAAAAATCGACACGAGTTAACGCTAATGCATGTGGCGCACGAGATTGGAGGCAAGCCTATTTATAATCCAGGCACACATCGTCCAAGACACACGGCAGTGCCAGAAATAACAAATCTGAAGTCGTAGGTCACGCGAATACGACGAATAAGGAGATGACGCCTACTCTGATAGTCATTAGCCGATGTATTCAATTCAGATATGCAATATATGTGCTATAGAATAAACTTAGATAATTATTAAAATTAAGAAAAAAAGTGCGCTTATAATTTTTCTCATTATTTGTCAATTAATTTTTGATTAATTGAGAGAGTAGCAATCGAGATATATATATAAATTTTTCAATATCCAAATTGCTTTGTACATGTTTTAGTATGATTAAAATGAAATTTCGTTTCATATTTAATTGGTAATAATTAGCGACAAGCTATTTTTTATTACTTTATAAAATCTTCAATTATACGATTCGTTGTATATAAAATAAAAGGCGATCTTAATGTGAGTGAAAATTGAATATAATTTTTCCAGTGATCCAATTGGATGAAATAATTTCCGGACAATTTGCTGATTAAACAAAGCGACAATTCAACAGAGGAGACGATTGAATATAATCGATTCGTGTGGGAAGAGACGGCAGTGTTTTCGCCTGCACTGAAAAATACAATACCGGAAGAGGTTGGGCGGCCAAGAAAGTTCCTGCTGTCCAGTCGGGCAATTGTGATGTCGACCAATTAAGCCACGGCCCACGCCTAATTTTTCTTTTTCGCACCGCTCGCGAGCCCTCTTCCGCATCGATAACATCTTCGTCATCTTCCCACCCCCGAATGCATGCATCGCAGACTTCATTGCCGTTGTATTGGACATGTATTTATATATGTATGTACATGCATTGCGAAA
The DNA here is from genome assembly GCF_021464435.1 of Cataglyphis hispanica. Taxonomy (NCBI): domain Eukaryota; kingdom Metazoa; phylum Arthropoda; class Insecta; order Hymenoptera; family Formicidae; genus Cataglyphis; species Cataglyphis hispanica. The sequence goes on along the minus strand of NC_065955.1, from coordinate 5,820,888 downwards.
GCATCGCACAATAGAAATTTTAAATAGACTATGATTTGACACACGGTATCCAGAACTCGATTGAAAACCATCTCGCTTGTTAAGCATGTATTATATGTTGTATGTCAAAATGTTGTTGACAAAAGCATAAATATTTCGTAGACTCTTCTACTCTTTTTTTCTGAATATCTCTACAAAATCAGAGCATAATACTCTTAACAGTTTGAAAATTATTTAAGTTTAAAGTTAGTATTGATTCTTATGGAAAATCGCGTATTGTAGGACTTGACAAATTTGACAAGGAAAAAAAATTGCGAATAAAATAAAAATTTTCACATATATTAGGAAAACTCTAATAAATATTTGTGCGAAACTTGATTTAGACCCACTTATTCGTTTAGAAGTTATTTACTAAAAATTGTAGACAAATATCATCTCTCTCTCTCTCTCTCTCTTTCTTTTTCAAATTTTTTTTCTTGTAATTTCATATTTACGATCAAAGTTTTTGTCGAAAAATATTAATTACAATTATTTCCTTTTACGAAGATGTTAAAAACCATATTATTTTGTGATACTTACATTTTTTTTATATAATCTAGATTTATTAACTTGATTTGTCAACCAGTGTAAACGTAAGAAACATATATTTTTTTTTTAATTTTGAGTTTTTTCCCATTGTTGTATAACCAAAATATTTTTAAATCATGTCAAAGAAAAATTCATAAACCAATCCATCTCGAGTATCAATTACAAGTTGCACGTTATCGAGATGTATTTATTTTCCTGTTATATTTATTTAATATTTTTATCCGATTTTTTTCTGAGAATATGGATTATGCAAAGCGAAAAAATTATTATCTACTTAATAAAAAATTTATTAAGTAAATTTATAAACATTTCTTTCTCTCATTTAATAATTTTACTTATTTCTACGTTTACGTCTGTGATGAATATTAATTCAAAGATAATTGGATGAAGAATTTCACTGTTCGCGTGTATGTCTGAAACTCTCTCGCGTTCGCTCGACGCATCTTTCGCGAACGACAATCGTCTCGGATCTCATCTGTCGTGTAATTACATCGACATTATCTATTAGCCACGGTTGTTAAACCTGCGACAATGATTCTTCTTTTCCAATTGCATAGCTCGCCTAGCGTAACCAACAAGATATCGAATGCTACAAGAGACAACGCTACATCGCGTGGTTCGCTGTTTGTTTCCTCATGAAAATATCAATATTAATCATCTTTGTACATCCAGCAAATAATCGATCAATTGTCCTTGAAAAACTATCAATCAAAAGATATCCGACAAAAGATATTTATATAAAAGTTTAATAATTCCTCAAAAGGGAAGAGAGAGAAAAAGAATCAAAATTATTTTATTTAACGAGCAGGAAAAAATGGAATAAAAATTCTGACATCATATATACAGTGTACTAAAATTAACGTTGTGCCTTACATCAGCGACTCTCCGCCAATTTAATATGAAAAGCTTATTCTATAGCACGTATTAAACAGCCGTTACGCAAAACATAAAAAAGTTTCAGTGCCGCTATTTTTTTTCGTTCCATTTTTACGCTGCTGCGAAACCAGTTTCGTTTATCAAAGATGCAGACTTACCACATGGCCTGAACGGACACCGGCTTGAAGATATGTTGACGGCCGCAAACGCTGACCTTGAAACCCCTGCAAAATAAGAAATCCGGAAATGAAATCGCCATGATCTTTAGGAACCATGTACTGAATAATGGTTATTCTTATATAAAGTATTGTTCCATTTTATCAATGAGACAGACAATAATACTTTGTTTTATAAGATGTTCTTATTTCATTTATTATATATTAAAATAACTTATAATTTAATAAAAAATAGCATAACATAAGAATAAAATAACATAAATGATGAATAATGAAATATTTTTTTTACTTCTTTCCTTGAAACTTGGAGTTTTAAAGATATGCGTCATATAAATCACATATACGGCATGACACTTGATTTAAGTTTTGTAAGAAATCTCTCATACTAGCGACTACGAAACCCACTTCCATGATTTGAATGTTTGAATTTTTTCAAAAATTTGATACGTCATTTTGAATCGTTGCATGCTCCATTCTAAATGAGTTGATCTCATTTTGTACTGTCACTTCTTGGAGATCCCCGTCGAAAAATATAACTCATGCAAAAGTATCAAAAATGCCTAATTTAGCAATTTTGACTAAGATTTCTGAAAAACTTGAGATACGCTATTTTTAGATTCCGAATCAACGATAAAAAATCTATCAAAAATAACTTGATAGAACTTAAGGCAAACAAAAGACCTCATTTTATCGACCAGTGTTATTAGGTGACACGAAAAGTGATTTTGACATTACTCGTTTTTACTAGAGTTCTTCTAAAAATATCTAAATATATAAACTAATTTTCTCCCAAAGCTGCTTCTATTATAAATTTGCTTCAATGTAGTTTTAACATAAGGGCAAATTAAAATATTCTTCTTGATTCAACATTGAATAGATTATCTGATGAGTGGTCAAAGTCATGATTTCGAACGATCGCCGCTTCAAAACTGCAATGGTAATGCAATTCTCTCGCGATTACGACATGAAAAGAGTGAGCGTGGAGGAAGAAACGCATAACCATTAATTACATATTATGTAAATGAGATCGCGCCGCGCGAGCATCGCGATTCGTAAATCGTTGCAGACAAGACTTCCGAGAAATCATTTTCGATTCCACGATCATCTTTTCCAGAAAGAAAACGGTACTCGCGTTCGTCATCGTCATCACATGTTATATGGAACCTCTTGAAAGTATATTTTCGTTCATATATGTATATAAATATTATAAAGACAAAATTAAATTTTATTTAATGTAGTCTGTCATAATATTAACATGCCCATAGTTTTTGACTTGCAAACAATCAAAAATTAACTTTGAAAAACTGGTAAAAAAATTTAATTTAATTAAAAATTAAATTTTTATAATATAGTTACGTATATATATTATTTTATAATAAAAATTATATTGTATTTGAATAGATGCACAATATATTGCATCTAAATATATGTGTAAAGTATAATAACACAATTAATTCAACACACAAAAATAATATAAATATACGAATAAGATTTTGGCAAAAATTTTGTCATTTTATAACATTTTATTATAAAACTTTCATCTAATAAATCGGTTGACATTTGTTTCTAATAATTTAAACACATATATTTGATACTTTTAAATTGTTTGTGCATACAGTTGGTTGTGCGAAAGCAGTTAGCAATGCAGTAAGGCATGATTCCAAAATTTGCGCTTTACGCAACCAAACTGCTCGCGATAAATTGCAATTACGTAAGCGATCAAATAACAGAAGAAGAATTATATCAATCGCCGCAGCGAGCGTTAAACGCGCAATCGCGAACAGTTACGCAAAAATGCCTCGCGGTTCGGAATTTCAGTATGTTGCACACAACAGCATCGAAGATTCATGTACAGATCTCTTACTCTCTGGAGGAGGAGAAAAAAGGAACAGAAAAAATACAATCTCTCTCCGAAATTACCCGGCTCGCACCGTTATCATGCGCATCGTAAAGCGAATGCCCTCCTTCCTCTGCTTTCGGATCGTAATTCGTCTCTCTCGCCGATTACAGTTACCCTCTACAAAATCCAACAGACGAATTTTATGGCTGGTTTTCTGCTTCCTCGAGATTGCATCGATCGAAAAATTGAACCACATGGAGTAAAAAAAAAAAAGAAAGTTTCTCGGCTGAGATTTCGATACAGCATTGTATCGCTCTACAACACTCTTATAATAACATCATAATTTAATGTTTTTCGATTTTATAAATTATTACAGGGTGTTTACTTAAAGTTTGTAAAGAATTCCCTAATTTTTCAGGTATTTTTGTTCAAAATTTCAGGTAAAGAAAATATTTTGATGCAATTTCCTATAAGTTTTTTTATTATACGGGTTCTCTAATCTTTCTCACTCATATAAAGGAAAAACACAAAGTTATTTAAGTATCAAGTATTAAATTTACAAATGTACTGAAAAAAACTGAATAGCTTTTGATATGATAAAAATTTTTAATTTGTATAATATTTTCATATTTAATTATTAAAAATTAAAATAAAGAAAATATGCTGTAATATTTTGTTAAGATATTGAATATATAAACACAGATAAATATATATTTATAATATATTTTTAAACACATACTTCACAACTTGGCTTATAGGCAGATTGTCTATTGCTTACAATACAAGAGCAAAATTATCAAAGAAAAAATTTTTAAAAAATTCCTTCAGAATTCCCTGATTTCTTCAGATACAAAAAAATTTCCTGAGAATTTTCCTGGGAATAGACATTCTTGATATTGGAAAAACCTATTTAGATTTTACGTAAGATATATATATGTAATAAGATTTTAAAATAAAAAGACCAATTTTTAGAAATATCATAGATGAATATAATTATCTTATTTGAGTTTTATGTTGAATTTTATGCAAAATAAAAAATTAAAAAAAAAAATAATTTTTCTTATATATTGAATCGTGATTAGATTGTGTGACGTTAATAAATTTTGAAAAAATAAAATGCATCATGAAGGTTTAATCTGTTTGATTGATGACCAAAACTGAGTCAGCTGATTTGATTTTACTAACGCCGCGTAGATTCCAAAATTAAATTTATAAAAATCTGCTTAAATTGTGCGTTATGAAAAATGAACGCAAGCTTTCGCAATCATTTCGTTTAATTTGCTCTCTGGCACATGTAATTTACCGAATACAGTCGGTTGCGCTTTATGCGTATGTCAATAAGATACTATCATGAAGCCGATGAACCGCGGCCGTTACGGCATTGAACATGTTAACTAACAGGTCAACTAAATTTTCTTTATCTATACTTGGTATACTTCATTATATGTAGTTATAAGACAGTAGCCTAGAAAGAGACAGAGAGTGGCTGGCTCGAGATTAAGTAAGCCAAGACTGTTGCGCTGCAACCGGCGACAAACATAGCGTTTCAAATCGACCGATCGAGAAAGCGAGCGATTCCGAGGGAATCCGCGCGACTCTAATGGGCGGAAAAGAACTCTAGCGAGTTCTCGCGACAGCCGCATCGAGAGGAGGAGAGACGCCGAGGAGAAAGAGCCGTAGACGAAGAAGAGAGATGATCGTCCGCGCCTCGAGGGTCATCGACATCGTAGGAACGCGAGCTGACCGGCGTTCGCGCTCATTTTCTTTTCCTGTACCCGGAGAATCCTTTTCTTTCTCCTTTTCCCTTAGTCACGCATATCTCCGCCTGTCCGTCTGTCCATCCGTCCCTTCATCGTTAATTTCGCGAGAATCGCTCGTCCGAGAGCGAAGGCCAGCCCCGCAGCGCGCATCGCCCAGTCAATGTGCTTCCGCGTGGGTGGACTTTTCGCGCCCGCGACGATCGGGAAAAGCCATGGACAAAGTGTCGACCCGGTCTTCTCTAATCGCGTGAAAAACTGCAAGCTTCGAGAGACCGTTCCAGACGCCACAGAGATCGTTTTGTTGGTTTATTAACGTCGCCGTTGACACGAAAATTCTACGGTTATTAACCCTTTCACTGCGACATTCCGATATATCGGTGCCTCGACTGTCGTTTTAGATTATAAAACTGTTATCTCTGTGTTCTTATAGTAGATAGCTATCAATAAATAGAGATCATGTATTATGTCGACGAGAAAAAATAATCATGTAAACAATCATTATTTTATGTAATTTTATCTCTACGCAGATTAGCACTTTCAGCCTGGCATTTTATGCAACATTTCTCCTAAGTGCTCAGAATCTCAGAGTTCTCTTAATATAAAAAAATTATTTCAAGAAATAATTTATAAAATTGTATTAAAAATATATTTTCTCACAATTTTTGGAAAAAATTGCATAAAAGGTAACACATCTCCGATTTTACCGTCACTTAAATATGTTGGAGAAAAAGTTCTTCGGAATAATTCCCCGAAAGAAATAAAAGAAGGACGAGATTGATTTAGAAGATATAACAAATTGAAGTTTGATAAATTAAAGTTTATATAATAATAATTTTTTTATTGAAAAAGGCTGTTTATGATATTTATATATGGGTAGAGGAAAGGCGGAGCCTCTCCCTCAGCACCTCCATCTCGAAAAAATTCTAATTTAATCCAAACCTATTTTCAGTTTTAAAGGGTTGGATTAAATTAGAATTTTTTCGGAGGTGCAGGGGTTCCGCCCCTCCTCCGCTCATGCATTCAATAAATAATATTTTTCAAAATATGAGTCAGAAATTCATATAGTCCCACGTTGAAAGCGTTAACGAACTGCGAAAAATAGATGAAATCGATTATTGACAAAATATCCATGATCCGTACTTATCCTATGAATGTAAACAAACACTTTTTCCACGGCTTTTTCCGCAACAAATACAACGTACACAAATTTTTATTTTTCCTACAATTACTTTATAATACCTGAGAAAAAACATTAAAACTGCAAAACTTTAATTTATTCTATTTTCTAAACCAATGCCGTCCGTTTATTTCTTGCAGGAAATTACTCAAAAGAATCTCCCCTAACATATTTAAGTGGCGATAAAATCGGAAATGTGTTATCTTTTATGCTGCAGTTTTACTCAATTTTTTTCCTAAATTTTCAACTATCCAAATAAGTACAAATGCACAATTATTTTAAATTTCATTGTTCATTGATAAAAAAACATACATATTTTCTGTATACATTATAGCAAATGATTTGATTGATTAAATCAAATCATCAGTATAATCTTTCTATTGTTGATATCAAAATTGTCTCGAGTAATATAAATAATTCTGTATTTAAAATACAGAAATATATTTTCTTACAATTATATTTTTCATTAATTTGAGATCAATTTTAATTAACATTAAACTTTGTACTTAACTTTCTATTTATAACAAGCTTGTCTCTCTTTTTGAAGATGTGTGTGTGTGTGTGTGTGTGTGTGTGTGTGTGTGTATGGTTCACACATTGTAATATTGCGGTAGATGCAGTAGACAGTAGACAATCATGCTGAATTGTACAATTTGACTTGGCGTCTCGATTTCGCAAGTTATGTCGTGACCTTCCATCGCACAACCTTGGTACTCACCTGTCAAGTGCCTTGCTCCCTAACACGCGTGTTGCCTTACGGTAATGCGCTCCATTTCCCTACGCCCGAGAGAGCGGTGGCGACCTTCGCTCTTAATCTTTACGAAGGAGGTGTTATATATTATGTCGAGTAGGTTGCAATGAAAACGCGCAATTGATTATGCGAGAGAAAGAGAGAGACTTTACAATAGTAGTTTACAAAAAAATATAAATTTTCCCGCTCTTCTACCTGAATCGTATTAAAATTCCAAAGGAATGCCCAAAGTCCATCCTGTATACTTTGAGACATTTTTACAGACGCAGATATTGAATAAGGCGCCACAATAATGTGACGTAAAAAAAAAAATTATAATTATAATATATAATTATTATATAATTAAATTGTTATTATATAATTAATTATGTAATAAATTAAATTTTTTCCATACTTCTTCGAACAAAACTTACACTTTGAAAACGGGAGAAAGAAGGAATGAAAATGCTTATGCATATATGCATAAGCATTGTCTACGTGGGTTGCGTTGTCTACATTATAGTAATACGGGTAAGCAGATAATATACAAAGTCTACACGCACACACTCACAGTGTATCGCTGTCTACGCCCACTAATACTCTCCTTTCATTTCATGTCATGTATGCAGCCGCTGCCGACATTCGGCTAATTATCAGTACAACTAATTCAGTCTGAACGTCTGGCGAGCTGTGGCAGTGAGTCATTTTAAAGTGGAGGGAATTAGACAAGTTGGCACAGCCGTTAGAAAGCGTACACTAGCGTGCTTTGAAAATATTTGTTGATCGATCCTGTTGCCGGATATAAAGCAGCGCAATGTCAGCGTCACGTCTGAATCATCGGAAATTTCAATCAGATAGAATGTATTCGATCTACATGGAATGTCTCGAAAGAGAATCTTCTTTATATCCAGACACTAATTTTTTTATTAAAAAATTTAACTTTGATAAAAGATACTTGAAAATAAACTTTATATGTATATATTATATATAATTGTTTTTTTTTTATATACTTAATAAATTTTATAGAAAATATTATCGCGCGAGTGTATTTAATATAAAAATATAAAGTTCTAAAGCGCACATAATATATACGAGCATAAAAATGAAAATGAAATTTTATCTTCACTTAATTTCACATAGTTTTTATATCATGAAAAATGTCATTTTTAAAATCCAAGATATTTAACATTAAAAACGCACTAATTAATATTTTATGGCAGAATATCTTATATAAGTACAACAGATTTACATTCTGCGTTTATAACCATAAGAAAATAAAAAGTTAAAGGTAAAGAGATTTTATAAAAGATATAATTGCCTATTTAATGTAAAAAATTACAAAACTCTAAAACGCGCGTAATATATACAAGCATAAAAGTGTTGAATAATAAAATTTTATCCTCTATTAATTTCAAATGGTTTTCGTGCCAAGAGAAATTTTATCTATAAAATCCAATGTAAAAAATGTTTAATATTAAATATTGGAAACGCACTAATTAATAATTTATAGTAGGATATCTGATATAATTATTACAAATTTTTAATCTACGTTTTCCATACGAAAATGTCCATAAAAAATTAAAGAGAAAAAAAAAAATAAATATTCTAAATGTCAATAATTTTTTTAACGTAGATAAGATGGATAATAATTTTTTTTTCTTATCATTAATTATATATACACATTAATATTTTTACAATAAAAAGTTTCATACGAGATATACCCACGGTACGATCTGTGACAAAACCAACAATTAATCTAACTGTCATTTAATTGTCTGCAATTTCAGAGAAGGATGACATCTGATACCAAAGTCACCATACGGTATAACATTACGTTTTGTTGCATTTGCAAATGCATATTCACACTATGACGTAATAAAATGACGATGTTTATCCGCAGTTATTGTGCATGGACATTCCTGCTTTAATACAATATCCTTTTACTTTTTGTTTTATGATATATATATATTTATGTATTTAAATTCCATATCATAAACAAACGTGAAAATTTATAATAACATCTAATGAAATTTCTCAAATAACATCTTATTTTGACGTTTAAAAAAAAATTAATGGACTCCTGTAAAACATGATAATCTTGTAAATCATGATAATATATATATATATATATATATATATATATATATATATATATATATATATGATTATAGATCATGTTTTACAAGTCCAATTTTTTTTTAAACGTCAAAGTAAGATGTTATTTGAGAAATTTCATTAGATGTTATTATAAATTTTCACGTTTGTTTATGATATGGAATTTAAATACATAAATATATATATCATAAAACAAAAAGTAAAAGGATATTGTCCTACATAATTAGAGAATTATTATCCTTTCATATATATATAGCAAATTCAAATAAATTCTGAACCACTCCTTATAAAGATATAAGCTAATTATTCAATATCTCATTACAGTAGATAATTAATTATACAACAAATAATAAATAAAAATAAAAAAATAAACTATTCGTACGAGTAATCACTGAGATGCTCTAATTGCTGTGATTACAGAAAGTAAAGCAAGATCATATTAATGTTCTTCGCGATGTGAAAGCGTAGAGATAGTGATAAAAAAAAGGAAAAAAAAGGAAAAAAAAAAAAAACAATCTCGACTTACCCGTCGCCATCGAGAGTGATAGCGGTGTCGGCCAAAACTCGAAGCACGAGACCGACTGTCGCCCTGGCGTGACAATCGATACCGAGAAGGCAGCTCTCCTCGTCCTGCCTTCCCGTGCAGGAGACGACGACAAGGTATCGCGTCCTTCCTGGATGCACCGACTCCAGTTTCACGGCCTGAAAGAAAAACACGGAAGAGTCTCCGATTACTTATGGCCGTTCTTTTTTTTTTCTTTAATCACGGCTCGCCGATGTGTCAAAGTACCGTTTGGGAATCAGAGAACGTCTTAGCTTAAGTCTCTTGGTAATCGCAAAAATTAAAATACATAAGTTATTTGAAATATCTTCGCAAATTACAATATAATATAATTGCGACAAAGTTTTTGTTTCAAAAGAGTAAGAACGAGCTAAACCTAATTTTTCATTGTAGGGATTCTTCTTTTTTGAAAAAAAAAAGATTTCATACAAAAAAAAGAATCTTTACAACAAAAGTTTTTAAAATATCTTTGTTTGGTGCTGTATTAGATCGCAAAAATAAATATAAATATTTCAAAGATATATATATATATATATAATAACTTCATATTTCCAATGTCTCACTGAATTTACTCAATACTTCTGAACACGCTTATTTCGAAATGCAAATAAAGGATTAATGAGAAAAATCAAGGTAATGTAAAATAATTTAAAACATACTTAGAATTCCCCGGATAAAATCCCATACGGAATTCCGACAGTTAAACAATTAGACGGATCCGTTCAATGCAATAATTCGCTCGCTCGATTAAACGCGAGCCTATCATTCGCGGTGATCTCTTGTAACGAGCGGTTAAAAGTTTCGCCGCGAACGACGCATTCGATGCTCCGAAACGGACTGTTTAATTACTTTCACCAATCTCTTATCTCGCGAATTCAGTTACGGCTAGATGGAAGAGAGATAGCCTGCGTGAAAGAAACGACAGAGATTACGGGAACGTGATTGCAAACGCATTTCGCACGAGTACGGCCAATGAGATATCGCCAATTTCCAATTTCTCGGACGAGATTCTTCGAGAACACGTTGCACTTGTTCGCACTGATTACTGAGAGGAGTGTGTCCACTTTACGGGTCGTAATTCCACATTGTGTTGCGAGTGCAACGACTGGAGCGCGGCCGGTAGGCGTCGACCATGCATTTTTACGATATACATATAATGCGGCAATTAACGCTTCCGCACTCCCCAAGGAAGAATCCCGACCGCGATAATACAGACCGGATTTCGTCGGCGATTACATCTCGGCGGATACGATTTTTCTCGAGGAAAAAAAGCAATAAACCCGCTAATCGTCCACCGGCGCATTCGTGCGTAACGCAAAACGCATTCGCGAGCGCTAATAGATGATAAGTACAGGGTTAATTAGCCGAGGCTAATTAAGTTTCAATACTTCGAAACGAAAACAGCCAATATGCTTCTACGAATTGGAGCGGAAAGAAGAAAATATACTTGAAAAGATCTCTTTTTATTTCCCATTCAAGAATGGATGACGGTAATTGTTTTTGTCATTTTCGTATAATTTTGTATTTTCTTATGTATTTCTATTCTTTATATAATTGTATCCAATATATCTCATAAAAAAATATTAACGTATAATATAAAAAATATTGACATGAAATATAAAAAAAATATATTTAAAAAAAAAAAAAATATATACGCAAGTTTTGTGTTGCTTCGCGTTTTAAATAAAATGTTTAATAAATATATTTCTAAAGAATGCAAATGATAAATAAAAAAACTTTCCCACAAAATTAATTATAATTAAGCTTTTATATGTTTTATGAATTTTGTTCATTATACTCAGATCATCAAATACATCAAATACATCATAAATACAAAATAAAGTGTTAAAAGAACAATTAGAATTAAAATAATCCTATATGCACAATATCAAAAATACATTACAAAACATAATAACAGAAGAATAAGATAATATAAACATAATATCGCAAATAAAATAAAATACAATAATCAAGAAAATTTAAAAAATATAGGAATGCTCTGAATTAAAGATATTTTAGTTGTACAATAGTAGCAAAAAACTATCAAAATTAAAAAAAAAAAAAATTACGCTTATACTGTTTTAATAAGTAAATAAATCTGAATTATAAAAAAAAAATTAAAATATCACAAAATGATATAGTTTTTAACGTTTTTGTAAAAGAAAATAATTGTAATTATTATTTTTCCTAATTTATGACAAAAACTTTTGATCGTAAATATCTCTTGAAATCAACTGCAAAAGAACCAATAATTTGCCGAAAGAGAAAAAAAAGGAGCGAGAGAGATATATTTTTCTAAAATTTTTAAATTTATGAATAACTTTTAAACGATTAAGTGGATCTAAATCAAGTTTCATACAAATATTAAGTATTCTTAATGTGTGTGAAAATTTTTATTTCGTTGACAATGTATTTTCTTTACCAAATTTGTCAACAAGTGCTACATGACGCGATTTTCCATAAGAATCAATACTGATTTTTTTTTTTTTTAAACCGAAATAATTTCGAACCATTCCGAGAATTGTGCACAGGTTTTGCACATATATTTTGATACTCAGAAGAAATGGTAGAATAGTCTACGAAATTTTCATGCTTTTGTCAATGTTTTGACATATGACATTTACATAAACATTTACGTCATTACACGTATCTATCCAACAATTAAGAAAAATTTCAGAATCCTACATGGCGCATTTACAACATGTGCAACTCGTGACATTGAACATTTTCCATTTGTTTCAGAAAGGAGGAAGTAGCCGATTAATGTAATCACGATTTGTCGCTGAACCGTTTCGCCCGTTCCGTTATTAATCATCGAGCGGAACGATTTCCCGATTAATAACGCCACGATTACGCGATGATCCGTTCATCCGTGCGCGAGCGTGTCTTTGGAAGGCGACACGCCACGAAATTATAGGAGAAAACCTCCGGATCTATGAGAAAGAGAGAGTGAGGAAATGGCGAAAGTCTCGTCGGAAACGGCGAAAAGGGAAAGGCGGAAAGTAGTTGATATAAAAGTTGGCCTTCAGACAGTCAGATATCAACTATTAATTATAAACAATAATAATTAGAAAACATTTCTCGCTGACACGGCGCTGTCCGCGACAGTCTCATTTTCATTATCATCATTATTATTATTATTATAGTCGCGAATCGTTCTCTCCTTGCGAGAGAAACACGTATGCCATTTCGCGCAAATTATAATAAAAATTGCAAAAAGCAGCAATTTTTAACGTTGAATAGGTCTTAAATGCCGAGGAAATGTGGTTATTTGATATATGTTGTGGACACTTGCATTTCCAGGCCCACAATTATGAGTAGTTAACCTCAATGAATAGATAATTAGCTAATTTATGTTCCTTATAAGACACGACAGACCACATGTTTCCTTCCGCAATTACAATAATTACGACAAGAAAAATGAAATGAATAAAATTAAAACAACATTTTTTAATCTAATAATTGAAGCTCAGAGAAAAAAAAATATATATATATATTTTACAATTTTTTTCTATGTGATGTAAAAACATAAGTATGTGTGTCGTGTGTATGTTTATTTCTTCAAAGTCTGAAAATTTAAGACTAAGCCAAGAACAAGGAATTAATACCTTTTTCATATAAATGTACTGATTATGATAAATTGATCGAAACAAAACACATTAAAAGATTTTTAACAAGTCTTGTTTTCAAATCATCACAATTTCTCAAATCGTCTGTCTAGCATTTCGCTATCCATTCATCTATTCTGATTATTACGATCCAATAATCAGCCAACGAGCAACACGGCTTCTGTCTATCAATCACACATTCTATTGCGCAAAAAGGTCGAATATCAAATCAATCAAGCTGCAATTAACACGATTCGAATTTCTAGTTGCTACCTAAAGCAATTGAAGCTATAAATTTTCAAATATGTTAAATTAAAAGATTATTTAAGAGAACTTTCAAAAATCTAAACATCAAAGAATAGATATCATATATACACACTCTTTTTCGCATATATATTTTATTATAAAAGATAAATTTAATAAAGATATAGAATAAAAATATTCAATAAAAATATAAAATAATAAAAAAAATTTAGTAATTATTATTAAAATAAAATGTTATTTCATTATTGCATTAATCTCTTAATTTTGTTAATCTTTAAATCTCAACAAAAGCGTCTATTAAACTCTTTAATTATAACGAGAAATTTAAAAAATCATAACTCAAATATCCTCTTAATAATGTATCATTATACATTATCACAGTAAATAATTTTTTGAATATTACATAATTAATATTAGAATATTTCTCTAGTATAAGAGCGAAGAATATTATTGGAAAAATATTATTATATTAGCTGCGCTACTTCAACACAATTGCTTGACCAATTTTCAAATCACAATAATATAGTAAATAGACAAGTAAAAGTCTAAAGATTTTTATGTTTTATATGTGAAACAAATAATTTTTCTGACGCTTGGCACGTTAAAACTTTCTGACTTCAATTAAAGCGCGCAGATCTCGCGAAGATCTTCAATGCAAAAACGCTTTAAAATTAACGTATCCGCGGAACGTAGCATGAAAATTAAACGACATGATGGCGAGAAAATCTTGATGGCAGAATAACATGCCATTACAGGTAGCGAATTATGAGGATCCGCGGTGCGGTTGACAATTAAAGCCAATCAATTTCGCTTTGACAACGTCCCATATAAACACGCCGGCGTGCTATCTATGACAATCTATGATAATTATCGTACTTTTCATCGTCTAAAAAACAAGATTAAGGCACTCGAGCATCGGGAACGAGAGTGAGTTACTTTTACCACAATGTGCATTATTTCGCATTTCTCTCGACATTTTCAATTGTGTTAATTAAATTAACTGAAGAATAAGATTTCTCGATTTGAAATTTCTTCAATCTAATTTATAACATTAAAATTAAGATTCGATAAAATTCCCGAGGTGTAAAATTCCCTGAGGCAAAACTGAGGTGAAATAGAAGATACCTGGATCATCTCCTTCCCTCTTCCTTCTCTTTTTTTATACAAGCATCGCATGATATATCGAACACGTGTCAGCCTATACGATCCGAGATGTATGAGATTAGAAGAGAGATGTATATAATATATATATAAGATGATTCGCCTTAGGAATCGTGTCTCGAATCGCGATGGAAAGAAAGTCGAAACTAAAAGTCGAACAACGATTAGATTTACATATATCGACTGTCATAAAGTATGCAACAGCGTTCTCATTTTCATGAATTGTTCTCGTACGAAATTAGAAACACAAAATTCAGATATTTAAGTGCGATCGCGTTAAATACTTAATCTTTATGGTGTGTTTCGTTAGTAATTAGTCCTCGTAATTAATTAAATAAATAAATAATTATATATATATATATATATATATATATATATATATATATAGAGAGAGAGAGAGAGAGAGAGAGAGAGAGAGACATATATAATTAATATAAAATTATAAATAATATTCGACCTCTTTCCTCGCAATTAGAGATATTATTTACTATGTTATATTTTAAAAGCTCTTTTTAACAAAAATTGTTAAAATTAATTAAGCATGCATATAATTTAATCTATTTTTATCACACAATTTTTTATACTTATTGTTTGACAATAATTAAGTATACAAATTATTAGATTATGCATATCTAACATATGCTCTATAATATACAGAGTGCGGCATTTAAATTAGTACATTTAAGTATCATAAAAATAAAGTATTTTATAAAAAAAAGTTTCAAACAAGTATTATTGATAAAATTGTCGAAAATTGAATATTTTATAAAATATTTTATATATTTTATATCAAAATATATCAGATTAACAAGAAGATATAAAATAACTCGAAAAATACTTAATGAAAAAATACTTTATAATTTTGAAAAGATATCAAGAAGGGCTATAAGAATATGAAATAAGAAATAAAAGTTTCTAATTGAAAGAATAAAGTTGACCTTCAAGTTACCTTTAAAACGTCCACCAAATTAAAATTAAATAATGCTATTCTCAGCACCCTGTATATTTATCCTTTATTCATCCTTTTATTATAGTATATTTTTATGTATAATATTTTATGTATAACATTTTTCTCTTTATACACCACACACATACGTACTACAGTTTTTGATTGTCGTTTCCAAATAAACTAATAACACTTTTATATTAAATTAACTTATATTATTCATTTTTAATAACACATTAGTTTACATATCTATTATTTAAATTGAATTTATATAATAAATTATTCCAAAAAATATAATTAAAAATATAATTTGAGAAAAGTAGAATTACAAAGTGATTGAGAATCACTGACTTCTGTAAGCGAAGAAACTGGTACCTCCGACACCGCACGTGTGATTTTATTTAGGTCACGTGACACCAAAATTACAGTCTACATCGTGGTTGCGTGCTTCGTCTCGGGGGTCCACTTTCAGCCGTTTAATCTCTCAGAGGAGTTTCTCACTACAATGCCTAAACGAGATAATCGTTATCGAAAGCTGGAAAGGATTCTAAAGGGGAATCGTGTGGCGTACAAGAGGAAGAGTCCAGGTACGCCCGGGGTATAACTCGTAGTTAAGAGTACGATAGCATCTCCAGACGGTCATTTCTCCTGCTGCACTCAGTCCGTACAGTGCATCGAAGAAAAGCACACGGGATAGAAAGAGAAAGAGAGATAGATAGAGAGAGAGAGGGGAGAGAGAGAGAGAGAGAGAGAGAGGACTCGCCTACGAATATATCCTCGGTCATTTTTCGCAAGAACGGCCTTGAAGAGGGCGGCTCAAGATTAACGTGTGAGTCGAGTTAGCCAAGGTCGCGTTTGCCAGATTTCTCAGCCAAATTTCATTGGTCTCTTTTTACGTGGATGACTTTTCAATTTAGATCATTAATTATTCGCTTGAAACATATTCTAGGGATGTAAAAAAAAAACTTTTTTCTAATAAAAAAAAAAGTTGAAAAAACCCGGGTTTTTTTTCATTGAATAAAAACAAATTTTGTTTTTGTTTTTGTTTTTTTAAATATACTGTTTTTATTTATATTCTCTGTTTGTTAACATAATAAAAAAACTATAATTTTATAATATTCTTAATTTGTTTTTTTCGAAAATAATTTTAATGGATTAATGAGATTTTTGCGGCCAATTACATCAAACTCAACATGATTCGGATAATTTTCAATTAGAAGCATAACTATAGAAAATTGGAATGCGAGCTACATCTAAAATAATAATGGTTAATTCAAATCTGTTATCTAAAAAATTAAAAATAATAAAAAATTAAATTAGTAATCAAAATATAAAGATATTAAATATCTGAAAAAAAAAAAAAAAAACGAAGTTTGTTTTTTCACAAAAAACGGTTTTTTATGAAAAAAAACCCATTTTTTTTCTATTTACATCTCTAAATATATCATAGACTACAAATTTCAATATTTGAATATTTAAACATTTTATTCAGTTGGAGTATCAAACAAAAAATTGCCTAAATACTCTTATTTAAAATTTTAATTTCTAGGATAATAATATCGCAATCGCGATCTCACTAATCATTCACTTAGAGTCAAATGTCAAAATTTTTTAGGAGACAAAATTACTATAGATTTATAAGTCTTGCGCTTCACTGCAGAAATATACGTCAGATAAACGAATCCAACAGTGTTCTAACTCGGGGTAATGTATCGAAAGACACTGGCATTCGTTAACGTCAAAAACAAGGTTGCTCGCCCCGATATCCGACTGATTCTCGAGCCACGGAGATCCCACGAGAGGCATCGCAAAAGGCCAAACCACCGTGAAAGTGTTTCGCGATCGTGTCCCGATCAACCGTGCCGGCGATCGCGAATACTCGCGTGTAGGCAGCGTAAAATGCATCACAGCTATATGCATTCACGAACGAAAGCGAGTTGCAATGAGAGACGCGAAAGACGCGCGCGGTTTTCTCGTTGGGTTCTTCGTTGCAACCGCAGCGTTAATAATTTAGCGCCATAAGTCATAATGAAATATTGAAATGAGATAAAAGACTAGAAGGTAGATTTATGATTAAAAGATAAATAAATATACGTGTATGCGGATGCTGTATTTATCAGAGTTCATAGTAGCAGTATAGTCCGCGATATATATTGCGAAAAATGAAATATGAAAATAATAAATATACGCGCCCACAGATAACTATATTACATTGTTCATTCAATCGCTGCTTCTCTTATGTAATATACTTATATTCTCTCTATAAATAAAACAACTAAATTATAATAATTTAAAATAGATAAAAATAATTCAAAATAAAATAATGTATAAAAATAATATTCACACAAAAATTATAATTCTATTTTTTTCAGAGAAAAGAATATTCTCTAATTAAAAAATAATTTATATTTCAAATCATTTCCTGATATTTTTTGGAAAAAAAAAAAAAAAAAAATTAAAATCAAGACAATAAAATTAAAGAAAAAATAATATTTCTCAGATTTTTTTAAAACTGTCAACTTCTGTCGCGCGCCTTAGGATTAGACCCGTCCATTCAAAGATGCGACAAGTATCTTCATGATGATAGACAGAACGGCGAGACTCCTCAACATACGAACGACCTTGTAGAGATTCTCCGTAGATGACCGAGGGCGGCCTGTGCGATATTCCGTTCCATTCTGTGCGTGCATGCGTGCTTGTACGCAGCTTTATCGATCGGTCGCGGCCCTTCGGGACATTGTGAGGAGACACAGCCGAATGCAGCAGCGGCATTTATGACGAGCGATGATGACTCAACGAGTTACTGCGCGCACTGTCGCTACCAGGCAACCAAATAAGGCCTTCCTCGTTCCTGGACCAAACGCCGATCGGCGACATTGATCCGTTCCGCGAGGTCACCGTGGATAAAATCATTTCGTTATCTACGCGCGCTTGCACGCATCGCACGTATAAATCTATATACAGGATGTTCCAGAATTAGACCCATAAACTTCAGGTGGTTGCAAAGGACAAAATAAGCCAATTTTGTTAATAAACAAGAACAAAGTTCTTCGAAAAAAATTATTTTTTCAAAATTTTATTAATGTGGTTAAACAAAGGTGTTTTTTCATGAAACTTTTGTATAAAATATTTTTTGATATCTCGAATAACTTTCGAAGTAAATCGAGAAAAGCAAAAAGTCACTCTACATATGAGGGATGATTCACCTCTTCCACTTAGAGGAGTTTTCCCGCCACAACTGAAAATTTCCAAACTCATGTATTTACTCCCTCTCCATATGTATATAAAATTTTATAAAAATTATAATTTTTGAGTTGCCTTGTTAGTCTTTGATTCTCTAGTGCTAAAACAACTCACTTGTGAACACGGATTTATTGGAAAAATTGACTTGTTTTGGTATCCTTTATAACCATCTGAAGTTTATCGGTCTAATTCTGGAATACCCTGTATATGTATATATGTACATATATCGATCGAGATTACATATGTCTTGCGTTTCTGATCATTTCCGGTTTCACTAATTGGCTCTTATCAAACGCGAGCAGATTTCAGTTTACTCTTCCAGAAGATATCGCGAATGCAATGCTATTCCTATTTAGAGTAAGAGATATCGATTGAGGCCCGTTTTCATGGAAAATGATTTCGATGTTAAAGTTCATCTTGACGATTAAATTATATATTATTTTTATTGCATCTTGGAAATAATATTATTATCTCTCAAATTCAAATTATCTTTAAATGTATTTTGCGTATAAAAAATATCCCGAATAACTTTTTATATATGTATAAAACAATTCAAAATAGGAAAAAATAATTTTCATCTATCTCTAGACTTGTCTTTAGCAATTCTTGAACTCTTTATTATCATACTTTTACAAATTCATTAATTCAGTTTAGTATGAATGTATTAAACAAGTTTATTTTATCATCTGCGTATAACTGCATGGGAGAAAATAATAATTTATCTTCTTCCTTGAAACATTATTTTGACGAAAGGCAGCGACTCTATCTGATATGAATAAACGGGAAGAGAAAATTCTTTACTTCAAATAATACGAGAACCAGATCTTTGCTGTAAATAAACTTTTTAAAGACACAAGCAACACACACACACACACACACACGACTAATTTGCGTGCCGTTAAACCGCGAATGTGATGTTTGGAGATAGTTTATTATTGTAAGATAAAAATAACGAAAACGTATCATCGAATCATTCAAATAGTTCAACAAAAAACTACTTTACAAAAGAAATTTTTTTCTCGTATAATATAATTGCATATATGTATAAATATCTCTCTCTCTCTCTCTCTCTTTCTCTCTCTCCTCTCTCCTCTCTCCCTTTCCTTCACTCACTCATTCGCTCACTCACTCACTCACTCACTCTCTCTCTCTCTCTTTCCATATTGCTTAAATAGTTCAACAATACCTCTTATTAAACAGGTTTATAATTCACCGAAATGGAAACAGGTATCGAAAGGACTATCAAATATAAAAAGTAAATTATCAAAAGATGCTGTGGAAGGTTGTTGACCACCGGTTCGTTCGCGTGACCCTTGTTCGATTTCTTTTTCTTAGAAGCGCGTTGAATTTTTATTGTTCGAAAGTCATATTTCATGTTCATGTATCGATAAAATATACTATAACATTACTAGAATTTCTTTATCTTAAATGCATCTCATACTAGTATATATATATATATATATATATATATATATATATATATATATATATTTATATTTTTTTTTTTTTAATAAAGAAGCTTTGTTGATACTTGTTCCATCAAATTAGCCGCTTAATTAAGACTGTCCGGTAAACTTTAACTTTAGTTAAAGAGTTAAACAAAGCCAATTAAATAAATATTGTTAAAGAAAATACTGTTTTTGAAACGATATATCATGTGCATTATTAACATACAAATACTATGAGAAAAAGTATCGTGCTCTTCATTAATATTCAAGGAGAGATAACCATCTGCATAACTGTAATCAGCTTCACGTGCGCGGTTATCAGAATAACACGTGTAACAATGCAATAATCGACCCCCCCATCGGCCTTGCAGCCATCCGTCGCAAAATTCAATTTATCTCTGACCACCCGGTAGCAGTTATTCACTTGCGCTGTCCCTCTTGACGTTTCCCTTGCTGATTTATCAATGTAACGTTTCACACTCTATCGATTTATTCTTTAATAACCGTTTTTGAATAAGATTTTTCCGATATCGAAAAGATGTCATAAAATTCATCGAGATAAAAACGGGATTGTCAAACTTTAGGAAAAGTTTTAAACTTTCTCATGACGATCCAATTACACGTGGCAAACAAGCTTGCGTCATTAGCTTACCAGAGGCGTCTGCTTAAGTTTCTAAACAGTGAGAGAGTGAGAAGAAGAACAGACTCTCCGATTAGTCTAGGTTTATTTGTCCGAAATCTATTTTTCGCAAATTTATTTTTCAATCTAGGAGAGAAAAGAACTTTGCTTTAAAATCACAAACATGATTAATATATGCTTTCAAATATCTACTTGACCTATATGTTTGAATAGAATAAAAATAAAGATAAGATTTTATACATAAAGCATATCAATATGTTATTTGTATAATCGTTATGTAGAAAGAAAATTATTTTTGAAATGCTTGTCCGAGCATAACGATTTAAACTCTTAGATTTTAGAAAATTGTGCTCACGTTTTGCACAGATACGCAGAAGAAATAGTAGAACAATCTACGAAATTTTCATTTTGTCAATTTTATCTGACACATACATCCGTCGATTAATAATCATGAATGAGTCCCAATCAATAAAATAATAAATGTAATATAAAAACAAAAAATCAATCTAGCTAGGAAGTATTGTTCTGCATATTTATGATAGTGCAGTTTCGAAAGGAGTCGAATCAAACGAGTTTCGTTCAAGCGATTGTTAAGAAGAGAAAAAGAAAGTATCTCTTAAAGGCCATCACAGTTAACCCTTTCGAAAGTTGAACAAGTTTATTGAATGTCGAGTAAGAGTCGAGCCATTCATTTTATTTTGTGCCGTTATTAGGAATAAATCAGCAGTAAAATCTTGCTCTTGCCTTGTAAAATTAATTATAAGAATACACATTTCAGATATTTTGTATGCAAAAGTATATCTTGAAAACTTTTAGTTGTGTGTATTTTAGATATTTTATTAAGTTTTAATTCTGATAAGAAAAAAAAAAAAATTAATCTTTGTAATGTATATATTTTAATCGAAATTGTAATTTTATTAACATACATAATTCCAGATAAATCTGAAAAAAAATCATTTTAATATCAATGTCTAATGTTCAAAATTATCAAAGTGGAATTTAATTTAATAATTTAAATTTTTTGTTTCTTCTCTTTTGTAGATCGGAGAATTTCACATAAAATATTTAACAAATTATTTATATTTTATTTATCTGATAAATGCAGCTTAAATTGGACGCGTTATTTCCGAATTTAATCGCAGAAGAATGAAACGTCATATGAGCTGTCATTCCTGTTCGTCTTTTACTGTCACATTTTTTTTTATGCATACGCTCCTGATTCTATTTCGCCGCAAGTCACTTTGATACCCGGAAAGCGAGAGTGGAGCGATAGTTAGCGGCGGCTTAGTTAACCGCCTCGGTGAAAGCGCTTTCCGGGAATCAGGACTGTTTTCATAAAGGTTTTTCAAGGTGGACCCACGACAATTTGCCAAATTATAGCTTGCGCGACCACTAAACGAGTTCTCGGACAAAGAGACGAGAGATTAACGTCCTTTTGTAATTCTTCCTCATTAATTCTAAAGTAGGACTAAATAAAACACAAGTCATAAAGAACATCTTTCTTCCCATCAATTATTATTCATAACACGAGAATTTAACGCGAAAATTAATGTTAACGTGATTTAACTTGACTGCTATCGACTTTGGTAATAAAATGCGCGTACATAATTAATTTGTCACGGTAATTTATCCGAGACTATTGAGACTATATCTGTGCCATTCAGATAGTCTCCCCGCACTAATCGTGCTAACTCGTACTGTGTCGTTACGCAATAGCATTACATGTGAGTAGTATTCATGAGAACAAGATCAAACGTTATTTTTCACACCTGTGCCGCGATAAATGGATTGCATTCTTGCATAGATTAGATCAGTGAGGGATGTATGCAAATATAGATTGACAATGTCAACAAATAAATTAAGACTACCGAGTTGCAATTCTTATTTTTAAATTAAAATATCGCGTTTCAAAATTTTGCCAGACGAGTTTATATAGAATGCTACTTTTTCATATCACGGTTTTCATTAGTTTTCACTTCGTTAAAATTAAAATTATTTTAATTTCACGTTCTCATCGAAAGATATAACTCAAATAAAAGTATCAAAAATGCCTATTGTTAGCAACCAATGTTTTTTCAAAAACTTGACGAGATACGTCATTTTACGGCCAGATTCGTAATCAGCGATAAAAAAATCTACTACAAATGACTTGATAGAACTTAAGACAAAAAAAAGGTGTCCTGTTTTGTCGACCAATGTAATGATTACATCTTTCACATAACATCTCATGTTTAATTATCTTACGCATCCCATATTCCGACGCAAATTAATCTTCAGAGAATTATTACACGGATCTTCTCTCTATATCTCTTTCATGCAATTCATCATATACTATTCCCTGCTTAAAATGTTTTTGTTGAGCTAACCGTTTCGTTCGCGTAATTCCACTCGTTTTTTTACATCATGATTATATTCCACGGGAAAAAAAAAATAACACACAACACATGTTTTGACACATGATGCATATTATGCAAGCCTCATGAGGCGGTTGAAGTATTCGTAGTTTTTGTCAGCGAAAAAAAGAAGCTCGATAAACTTTATAGCATACTTTTCTTTCCTTGTCGAAGTGATTGATGCGTTGTGTAAGGCCCATGTTTACGCAATTCTGTCGTGTAAATTAAGCACAATTGCTGCGATAAATCGATCCACAGCCTGTCTCGTAATTCTATTCTCTCATATTATAACTAAACGCAATCCTCAAACTGCTGAAGTAAAATCCAAACAAATGTATTTAGTATCGCACGTTAAGTGCATTGAAGCTTTAAAAATTGTTACTTAAATATTTTCCAGTATTAATTAAATCAAGTTTAATTATTTAAGTCAAAATTTTTTTAAGTGAAAAATATATTATCTCATTACTTGTGAAAGGAGAGTCGCAGAAACTTGATCGAATTAATTCAAGCGTCAAGCAAAATTACATTCCAGCAGATTCAAGGAAAGCGAGAAGCGTTGTCGATTTCTTCAGTAACATTGAAATGGAATGCGCTTGCATTCACTCACTTTTAATCGCTCCGTTTATAAATTTTTACGCTGAAACTATCAAGACTACATAAGATCGATACTTTCGCTTGTAATATATAACACGAATACCTGTCTCAAGTATTTACTAATATTTTTCCTCATATCGTGTCTTATATATTCGGTTATATATTGGGTAGATATAAATTTTCACATTAGAGAATAGCGGTACGAAATCGGTCGCGGCGCGTACGCAGCAAAAACATCAAGAGTAACTTTCTAATCACAGAGTGATTCGATAATCGCGCGGGATTGCATAATCTGACGGCGCAGCAACGGACGCGGCGATTCGCGGGATCTATTATGAGGCTCTATAATGACGAAACGGAGTCATTTCGCAGAGAGTGTGTGCCGGAACCACGTGAAATCTCTCCATCTTGCACTTCTCCGTCTCGTATCTGTCACGTGCGTCGACTGACATATCGTTGTGCCGTCGCGGGCGTCACGTCACGTGCCTCGGCCGTGATGAAAGTGTGTCGTGACCAGTCGCGCGCAATGAGCTACTCGAAGAGACAATTGTGACACTTATGAAACGCACGCGTGCGATAGGCAGCGACGCGATTTACGTGTCCTCTCATGCTGTCTTTTTTTACTTTCTCGATCGGAAAATAGCAGCGAGATATGTAATTCGTCTCAGAAAGAGCGAAGAAATTTTCCCATACCCGTCAATATTGCGATCAAAATCCTTGCAACTGTCAATAAGATTGCTCATCATTTGATGAGAATAGAGTTCTCTGTTTCGTTACTCTATTCGATACAAATAAATTGATATTTTAAATTATATTTTACTATTTTGTGTATAATTTTCTGTATATTATTTTATACAAAATTTATTTAAAAATATTTTGGCAGCAGAATATCAAAATTAGAAAAAAAAAAAAAAACAATCAAACATATTTCCGTTTAGATTGTTTGAAAAATCAAATAAATAAATCTAAATTATAAAAAGAATTAAAGTATCACAAAATAATATAATATAATTTTAAATATAATTTTATGACATCTTCATTAAAGGAAATAGTTTAATATTTTTCCTAACTTATAACAAAAAATTTTGATTCAATATCCCATTTAAATAAATTTAAAAAAAAAAATAAAAAAAATTGCAAAAACAGAGAAAAATATTTTTTTACAATTTTTAGTAAAAAATTTTTAAACGAGAAAGTGAATCTAAATCAAGTTTTATTTATTAGACTTTTCTTAATATGTGTGAACATTTTTATTTGTAAATTTCCTCTATACCATACGCTACAAAATAATTCTGTTTTTCACAATTAATTATTATTTATAAGCAAAAAAATTATTTAATAATTATTTAAAATTATTTATAAGCGCAAAAAAAGCGTATAACTGATTTAATAATTTTGTATCGTGACAGTTTTTCATTCTGAGATCTCGCGATGGATTTTCAAAAGGTATCGTTACGCGATTGAATCGTCTTCGCGATAAAACTTAGCCACGCGGTAAATTTCGCGACGATTCGACACGCTCTGGGGCAAGAGGAAGATTACCGGCGAAAAGAATGGTCAGCGGCATAACTCGCTCTCAGAAAACCACATACCGTGCGCCCAGTCTGTGTCGGCCGGATCAAGCAGCGGCGTGGAACGCTAAATAAATCACGAGATGTTCGAGTCGTACAAAACTACTCATCCTGGGGGAAAAAAAAATCGCAATTCCCAACGGACACACTTACTGTTTTCGCGAGTAACAGTGTGTCAAGTCAGTGGTCTAATTAAAGTTTCGAGTAGATTAACCTTCTTCTCTAGGACAGAGCAATAATATATAATAACATATTTAAATTACACGTGCTTCATTCCATATTTCACTTAAAATATTATCTGATTGTGGTGATATATATGTTCATATGTATCTTCATAAAATGCAGATTTTTGAGATTGTAAAAATATATATCTCTTATAGATATCAGAGAGAGACATGATTATATCTTATATAAATATTTAGATAAATATCTTGAAATAAATTATTTGTAAATAAATTGTCAATATCTTGAGATAACATTTCGGATTAAAATGTTTTCAGTTTTCTTTGTTTAACGCAATATAATCTCATTTCAAGATTGCCACGATTTCAACTAAAGATATTTTGAAAACAAGAATTTCTTTTTTCTTCTGTGTACTTGATTCAATCGCTAATCACATTTTGTCAATTTTATCATTGACAATGTCCGATCGTCCGGTGTACTTGCGCAAGTTTATCGCGAAGCGTGACCTTACGAAACCCCGGAAAAGCCGCGGTCGCGTGGGAGATGACGATAATTTATTGTGATAGTTCCGCTTGTGAAGAAGTAATTCTCGGAAACGTAAATTGGAGAAAGAGGATTAGATGATCCGTATATATACGCGCGCGAAGATGAAATCTCTGTCTGAACCATTGTCTTCGAAACAAAGATGTTGTTTAATAATTTTCCATGATGTAGGAAGTAATTTATTCCTCGCGCAAATTAATCCATCTATTCTTCGAACATTATTCGCATACAGTGATCCGGATTCACCACTATGGATCTTTTCACTTTTCGCAAAGTGTCACGTAACGTTATCGATACGATCGCATCTGGCAAAAGAAATAAAAAAAAAAAAAGGAAAAAAAGACTTGGAAGCGCGCGCGAGAATAAAACGCCGGAAGCGGGCAACTGAATTGCGAGTTAATGGTCGTTCGGGTCATTGACACTTTCCGCATAAAAGGTCCCGGGGCCTGCGCGGCGGATGAGTACGCGAGTAAGTTTAAGTACGGGCGTAAAAAGTAACGGGGTCCCGCCGAAAAGAAGTCGACGAAACGACCTGTAGCGAATCGCGCGACCCCCTTACCTCGTTGTCCTTGTAGGGACCAGTTTCTTTCTTGCCGCTCTCGTCCGCGGTGCGCGTCGAGGAAACTCCCCGACAATTTCGTAGCGTAAAAATGCGCCCTTTCGAATTTATCTAATTTTTAATAAAAAGTAAACCCCAGACGAATGGTGGCTATACGTAAGCATTTCCGCGACATTCCGCGCGGAACGAGATCTTATGCCGCCCATTCATATGCGAATATTCACAGGAAATTAAGTCGGAACACAATCGATGTAGAGAATTGGGTATTTTATATGCTACATATTTCTCGGACGGATCGTTCTTAATTAAGACTAATTACGGATTTTTTGGCTAAACAATAGTAGCAAAAAACTGTCAAAATTAAAGAAAAAAAAAACATTTCTTATGTTTATATATTTTGTAAAAAGAAATAAATAAATCTAGATTATAAAAAAAATTAAAGTATCACAAAATAATTTGATGAAAACTTTTGATTATGAATGAACTGAAATCAACCGCAAGAAACAAAAAAACCGAGTAATTTGCAGAAAGAGAGAGAGAGAGAGAGAGAGAGAATATTTTTCTGTAAATTTTAGTAAATAACTTTTAAACAAGTAAGTGGATATAAATCAAGTTTTGCACAAATATTTATTAAAGTTCTCTTAATATATGTGAAAATTTTTATTTCATTAGCAACATTTTTCCCTTGCTAAATTTGTCAGTGAGTATAATACGCGATTTTCCATAAGAATCAATATTAATTTTAAACTTAAATAATTTCGAAATCGTTAAGAGAATTGTACTTAGGTTTTGCACAGATATTCGGAAAAAATAGTATCTTCTTCTTTTTCATTTTAATTGGCACCGTGCTAGTAACTCGCTACATGGCCATAAAGATAAAGAAAAAATAATAGAATGGAATTTTTATGCTTTTATCAATGTTTGAATATATAACACATACGTCCTTAATTTTCTCTTTGGAATATTACGAAAAATATATTCTACATACCTTTGTTTAATCAATCTCGTGAAAAAAAAAACTATCCAACAATTGAAGAATATAACTCCTATACATGTGGATAATAATCTACAACGAGCACAAACGAGATAAATTGTCATTACGTGACCGAATATAATGAAAATTCCCGCGAGTGAAATTTTGACATGGGAATCATCGTAAAGCAGGATTAACTGCGTAATCATAACTCTGCGCTAATTATTATTTTATTTAACCTAAAAATACTATAACGTCGCGGGTAACGGCAAATTATTCAAGCCTATTATATGCTAGTATAATACATTTCCCATACTTTTTATATATTGTTACACTTATGACTTAACGGCAATTATCTTGAAACTACTTAAAATTAATATACTGAGTTAATGAGTAATTGTTTAATTTCTTGCCAAAAGAAAATATGTAATAATAATATTTTTTTTGTTTAATATAACAATATAATAATCAATTTTTAACACAATAATAAATTTGCCTTATCATTCAGATATGTCATTTCTTTCAACCTATAATGTACTGACAAGAGTAATGCTGATAAAAGTTAAAAAAATAAAATAAAATAAATTCATAAATTTTATTGTCGATTGTATATAGAAAAGAAGCTTAGAATCTTTGAGTCAATAGGAGGTCAGCTACTTGTCTACATGCAACAGAAGCGTTCTCTTCTCGATGGTAACCTCATTGTCGTGGCAGTTACAATACCCGCACAATCGACGATACGATTTACGAGGTCGACGGTCATGATGGTAACAATGTGCGATCCATAAAAGCGCCCACGTGTCCAGCGTTTCGCCAGCCATCTTCTCGCTAGACCAGAGGAATCGCGCCGTCGTGATATTTACGAGCTAAACGTACGCGCAACAACGTTGTTTTAGCGGCTGCAGCTGTTAGTTTGTCATTAATCCTACGAGACTCGCATTATGCCGACGGGATTCATTTATCTCTCTCGCAACGGATGACTGCAATGCGGGATGTTTTATTTGGCGTAAAATTTTTTGCCACAGGCTTTTAACACGACCGACGACGTTTTTTATATTGCGAGATTTACGAGCAAGAGATAATCGCATTATGATAAAATATATTCCTACAATTCACACAAAAATTGCTGTGTATTAAGAAAAAAAAAATTATTTATAACATTCTAAAAAAAATTCCAGCAACTTTTTTTCTAGCATAAATCCGAATCTCGAAATATTTGATTAGCGGTATTAAAAGGCAGGAATAAAAGAATAATTTAATAAATAACTAAAATGATAAAATTAACTTAGTCGATGTGAAAGGAATGTGAAATGAAAAGATACGATTCATAAAATAAATATCTTATAATATTATTCGTGAAATGTGTAACAAAATGCAACTATCTATAATAATCTCTTTGACTGTCGTATTCCGAACTGTCAGTGTATACCACAATTCCCTCATAAAACGTAATTAACACGTTATCCCATATATTTCACATCTTATTGACCGCTTCTCCCTTCAAACAGTGACATTCTAGATTATTACGATTGGATTATTAACTGCGAGATTTACATCCCAGGGAGAGAAAAGCATTGAACCGGTTACGCAAACACCCCATCGTGGCTCCTTTCTTATTCATAGGACGATCGTTTCACATCGTATGATTCGCTTTTTCATTATTCAAGACTGCAAAATGGCACAACAGTCGTATTCCTAATGATTCAAAGTTATGTTAACGACATAATAAACGAGAGATTTATCATTACAAAGATACATTTTTTTTGCATAGCAGAGGGAAAAACATTAATGCAACACGTAATAAGCGACCAGTACGTAGCCGACGCTTATACATGACGGCGTAAATATGTTTTTGTTCGTCAGTTCGTCAATTAAAAGCAAACGAATGTAACGAAATATATAACGAATGTATATACATATGAAATATATATGTGCACTTTAAGGATGTATGTGTCATGTATAAAACATTGACAAGTGATAAATTTAAAGGTAGTATTGATTCTTATGGAAAATCATGTATTGTAGCGATAAAAATTATTGATAAATTTAACAACAAAAATTTGACAAAAAAACATTGCCAACAAAATTTTTATATATATTCAGAAAATTCTAATAAATATTTGTACAAAACTTGATTTAGATCCACTTACTTAAAAGTTATTTACTAAAAATTGTAGAAAAATATTATCTCTCTCTCTCTCTTTCTTTCTGCAAATTACTCGTTTTTTGTTTCTTGCAGTTAATTTGGGAAGATATTCACGATCAGTTTTTGTCATAAATATTTTAATTCTTTTTCTAATCCGAATTTATTTATTTGACTTTTCAAATAATAAATGTAAGAAATTTTTTTTTTTTAAATTTTGACAGTTTTTCTTACTTACACAAAACATTCTTCATAACATCCTTAGATCGTTAACTGTAATTCTAAACAATTAAAATCGCGATTGTCTCAAAATTTATTTCTTGCACAACACGAATAATATTTTTCACTTAAATTTTTTTTTTATATTCTTCAATGCTTACTTAATAATACTATTATGATGACAAGACAATTTCATTACTTTTATATAAAAGCGCATATATGTCTGCGCTCAGATTTATTCAACGCGATGAATATCTAAAAATCTTCGAAAATTTTCATATAAATAAAAAAATAAGTTTACCAATAACAGAATAATTTTAAAATTATATAAAAAGATCAATATTGTTCCAATATGAAAGTAGAACGGATTCAATCTCAAATTCAGCGATAATGAGATTTCCATTTATTTTTTCCCAATATCAATATCTATTTTTTCAGTAAAGGTTTTTTGCGATTGCGCATCCATTCTTATTATACATTGCAGGAGATTAACAACAATCGGGAAACGAAATGAGAAAAAGACAGGGAAAACGAGAAGAAATGTGACGAGAGCGATAATGGATCGCTCTCGTAAAATTGACACGTCGATACCACGTTTCCTCCATTTTCTTTTCTCTTGACCGAAGAAGAATGAATGTAGCGAGTTGCTCTATTGGGTCTACCGACAAGCGGATCATAATGCAGTCTGAACCTTATACATACATTCCTCCTGCGTTGCACTCCTTATCTTATAATGCGATTTATAGCGGCGACGTAAAGGTCAGAATCATGAGCTTGCGATTTTATCCGCCTTCTCCGTTCGCACGCGAATATGATCAAATGACTTCAGCTGCTCTCCGTAATTGCTCCGTACCGCCAAGAAAAACGGATGCGCACCACGTGTATCAAAGCTACTTTTAGATCACGTAAAGTTATACCGAATCGTCTCTGCATATCGC
Organism: Cataglyphis hispanica; assembly: GCF_021464435.1. NCBI lineage: Eukaryota > Metazoa > Arthropoda > Insecta > Hymenoptera > Formicidae > Cataglyphis > Cataglyphis hispanica. The sequence goes on along the minus strand of NC_065955.1, from coordinate 5,789,659 downwards.
AAAGTTACATTTCTATTCGCATTATATCGTGTATAGTATATAGGCATATACGCTACTTATATACTTAATAAAGTTGTATTGTTCGAATTCTTATCATATTGTTAATTATTGTCAAATTTTTATTTTATATTTGTATTATGTTTTGACTAAACATTAATAGCAAAAAACTATGAAAATGTAAAAAAAAAAAAAACATATTTCTTAAGTTTAATACTGTTTGAAAAATCAAATAAATAAATCTGAATTATAAAAAAAAATTAAAGTTTCACAAAATATGGTTTTTAATTAATTGTAAGTTTTTTTAAAAGAAAATAGTTGTAATTAATATTTTTCCTAATTTATGACAAGAACTTTTGATCGAATACTGAAATCAGATGTAAAAAAAAAGAGTAATTTACGGAAAGAGAGAGAGAAAGAGAATATTTTTCTACAATTTTTAGTAAATAACTTTTAAACGAGTAAATAAATCTAAATCAAGTTTAGCACAAATATTTATTAGACTTTTCTTAATATATGTAAAAATTTTTATTTCGTTGGCAATGTTTGTTCCTTGTCAAATTTATTTGACAATTTTTCATAAAAATTAATAATAATAACTTTAAACTTAAATAATTTTCAAATTGTTAAGAGTATTATGCTCAGATTTTGCACAAATATTTAGAAGAAATAGTAGAACAGTACGAAATTTTCATGCTTTTGTCAATGTTTTGAGATACATTCGTAATAAACAGAACCAAGGTTAAAATCATTTGCTTTGCAAAAATCGCGCCATTAAAATTTAGAGTAGAAACTTTCTTGACTCGACACCTGATACCTCTAATCGAAATTATGAATTGCATAATTAAAATGCAAAGAATGGCGATTACCTTCGGTAATCTGCGCGATTTCTCACATTGCTAATCGTTCGCAATAAGGAAAATACAATTCCATCTTCGAACTTCCGCCGTCATCGATCGATCAATAGGAAAACGAATCTTTACTCTTGATCTCGCTCTAGGATCAAAATCCGTCAAAGAAGACACCGCGAAATAATAACGTCTCGCGCTTCTGTCTCCTATTCACCTCGCGCTAAACGAGAGCAAGCTAAAGTCGTTCTGAACCGGGTCAGGGTTCTCTTCTAACACGGCTTACTTTTTCTAGAGTTAGACTTGCCCCCAATTCAGAACGTTCCGTCAAGTAGTTCATGTCAAAGGTAAATTTTGTTCGCTCACTTTTGACGGTCGATCATCTCGAATGCATCGTGCGAAGAGTGAAAGAAAATCGTGCAAACAATGTTCTAGCAAAAAGCATGATCGTCCAAGCTTGAACGATAAAACAAGTACAGTTGTTCGCTACTTTCGCCCAAATTGGATGATCGTGCGAGATGAATCATGTTATATTCCGAGTGTCTGGAGAGAGTGTTCAAACGTAGGTTACGTTTTGTGTATGTATATATATATATATATATATATATATATATATATATATATATATATAGTATATTATTTATCTTAATTTGTCTGTTTAATCTATATACATTTAACATTTATGCCCATATATATATATATATATATATATATATATATATATATATGGGCATAGATGTTAAATGTATATAGATTAAACGAGACAAATTAAGAGTAAACATATAGAGATATATAGTGTAGATAATTATAATTTTCGAGCGCAAAAATATTTCATATAAAATGTTTTTCATTTTTTATTATACATAATCAAAAGTTAATATTTTTTAAATTTATTTATTTCATTTATTATACTAGTTTGTTTTATTTTCTATTCCACGCGACTCGTTATAATCAATATACAGATATTGAACAATCTATATATCTAAAAAAAAAAAAATGCTGTTTTTATTTGACGGGATTTAGTCCTTTCAAAAAAATTTATGTGAAATGAAACTTGGCATTAAAAAAAAAAAAAAGAAAAAAAAAAGAAAGAAAAAAAAACCTTTCTAATTTATTTGTGGAAAAATTGATCCTGTATCGCCTCTGCGCTTATCGACTCGCTTGTATTCGTAACGGCAAAACCCGCCGGCTATTGCCGCCTGCCTTTCTTTATTCGCGCGCCGACCGGAAGCGCTCGTTGCTCATCGGCCACGACCTCAAATGCGTCGCCTTCGCTCTGACGGCGATGACCGGCGCATGTGGGTCGCGCTTAGCCCACTTCGCGACAATCCCGACAACCGCGTCGAAACGTGGTCCCACGTGGAAAATTCCAAGCCGCAACGCGCGATCGCGCGGCAGACAACACGGAGCGCCTTCGAGGATCTTCGCTGCCGCGTCTCCTATCTCTTATCGACTCCAAGATTTCGAATCAGATCACATCTAACAATAAGATGTTTCGTCATCACTGATGTGATGAATTATTCATAGAATGCGCAACATGAGCACGCATATAATATTCTAAATTCAAATATTCCCTCCGAATTAAATAATGTATAATATTAACTAATTATTACATTCAGAATAATTAAATTTTAAAATCAAAACGCTGATCATAAGAAAAACAGATTTACAGCGTTAATATAATAGAGCAATAGCAACAAGGTTCTATTATTGTTTAAATTTATTTTAATGTAAATTGTTATTTAAAATATCTTAATCCGCCAATCTTAAACCTTTTGATTAATCTAGAATTAATTTATACTTAAGAAAAAATATCTATAAAAAAAGCTATTTATTATAAAATTGTTTGATATTTAAAATCAAATATATATCGCAAACTATTTAAATCTCGAAGTTTTTATTAGATCAAAAGGAAGACCTGCACGAAGATTGTTTTGTATGTTACATGTGAGAACGCATTGTGAAGACTAGCTATTAAAGATATATTACTTAAGGATCTTCCCGACAGAAATATTATAGGCTGTGCGGAACTTCCTTGTATGAAGAAGAATAACTACAGAATCGCTTCCGTGCAGTTCGTAAAAGAAATTAAGTCCCTGTATTGGGGAAAGAACTTCCGTGACTTGTTAATGCATTAGACGCATGAAGAAAAGATAAAGTACATTAATTAATACTCGATCATCAATTACGTAGCACACGTGTCAATATATATTGCATAATATGATCAATACAGATAAAAATATCATATATTATTCTTTTAAGAATCGAAAATCGGTTTCTGGCTATTAAAATTCGCGCCCAGTCTTTGAGAAATCCAATAATTTATATTTCTTAAGTCAATATAGGACACAATATAAATTCATACTTTCTATGTGCGATTTCAAAATACAAATTGATATTAAGAAACTTCTTTGGTTAAAATGCTGAAAATAAAAAGTAATGCGAGACGAAAATTATATTTTTGTCTCGCACAAAATTATACAAAAATTATATTGTAAAAAAAATTATTTATCAATAATTTTATATTAATATATATATATATATATATATATATATATATATAAACTAATATTAAAATATATTTATAAAAAGTTTATTTTAGATCTATGATTCGCGATATAATTCAAGACAAAATTCTATTTATAATTTCATGTCGTATAATCTAAAAAATATTTATGAAGAATCATGTAAATATACATAAATATGTAGAACAATTACAATACATTATGTAAATATATATATCAGGATATGCACGACGAGATTAGAATATGACATATAAAATTATGAACAGATTCTAGTCGTCACAAAACTAATTTTACTTAGCTTCAACATTTTCTCAACATTTTAATTGTTATGCAGGATAATGTATGCTTATATACGATAATGATATGAAGAGTCGGTTTGCAGAATCACGGATTGTACGTCGGAGCACGTTTTTTTTTTTTTCAAAATAAGCGACTGCTAACTTCCTTGTCAAGACTGTGCAACAGCAGGTAGAGTATATTTGCTTACTGTATGTTTACACATGATCCTCCAACGAGTTCCACGGTCGAACGGAATAGTAAAGCCGCGCTGTAATTCGAGTATTCTCGGAGTCGAGTCAGACGAGTGAAGGCAACGAGCTGCCAATTTCTCGAACGCGCAAATTAGGACCACACGGTCTTCGCGATCCGTGTTTTAAAGAAACCACATCGAGACGTGACTCGGCGCGAGATTGTCCCGCAATCCTGAATCCAACCCGCGAATCGCGCAATCGAGCTGGTTCGAACGGCGAAAACACCGTGACGAGATATCGCCTTGCTACGTAATCATCGAAGTCGTTGCCAATTTACAATTGCCAATTCGCGGAAACAAAAATATTTTTAGTGTCCACGTAAATCGACACGTGTTTTGATGTAATATGTCATATGTCAAAACATTGACAAAAGCATGCTATTATTAGACTGTCTTCTACTATTTTTTTTTTTTTTGTTTAATATCTGTGTAAAAGCTGAGCATAATTCTCTTAACGGTTTGGAAATTATTTAAGTTAGTATCGATTCTTAGAGAAAATTGCATATTGTAGTACTTACTGACAAATAAAAAATATTGTCAACAAAATTTTCACATATATTAAGAAGACTTTAATAAATATTTGTGCAAAACTTGACTTAGATTTACTTACTCATTTAAAAATTATTTCCTAAAAATTGTAGAAAAATATATTATCTCTCTCTTTCTGTAAATTTTTTTTTCTTGCAGTTAATTTCAAGGCGTATTCACGATCAAAAGTTTTTGTCATAAATTAAAAAAAATATTAATTACAATTATTTTCTTTTACGAAGTCGTTGAAAATCACATTATTATGTGATACTTTAATTCTTTTTATATCCGGATTTATTTATTTAATTTTTCGAACAATATTAAACATAAGAAACATATTTTTCTTTTAATTTAGACAGTTTTGCTTTTATATATCCAAAATATTCTTGATCATGTCCGTTTTCTTCTAGAAAATCCTTAGAAATCTTCAAATATATATATATATATATATATATATATATATATATATATATATACATTAAACTATACATAAAATTGATAGTTTCCGGTCATATAAAGATAATCGATTGTAGTTGCAAGACAAAATAAAAGGATTTTATGGTATAAAATGTATGTCGCCAAAATTATGCGTAGAGCTTAAATAAAAAGGGTCGTCTCCCTATTTGTTTCTTATTTACAAAAATATTTTTTGTACTTACCATCTTCAAAGTTTCTTCGGGCCTCAATAGGTAAAACATGGACTGTAAGTGCTGCTGGATATCGCATCCTGCCGCCGAGACTCGCCTTGAAGGACGAGCCCTTTCGTTCGGCGGTAAAACTAGGGCAGCGCCTTTACCCGCGAAGTAACATTCGCTCAGACTGCAAAAATTGCAAAAAAATAATACTTTAATAAATCAAATTGTTCTGATTCAATCGCAATGAAAGTCATATGTAATAATTATAATTGATGTAAAACTACATTTATGTCGTAATCAAGAAATTATTTAAGTAAAAAAAATTTTAAATTAAAATATATTAAAAATTATAATCGAAACACATTATATATTTCGAATATGATTGTTCGCTTATATATCAATAATTCGACTTTTATTAATTCTGTTATCGAAAAAAATATGCATTAGTATAAATCTAAGAAAATGATATTCGACATTATCGATGTCGTAATTAAAACTTTTTTCTAATTTATTATTAGAGATCAAACTAAAGAATTTAATTTCAATTTAACAAGATGTAAAGTATATTGAATAATTTCAAAAATCTCTATACTTTTAAAGTATATAGTTTTCAATCCGTGCAAGTAAATCTTAACATTCTTGAGTGAATCATCACGCTTTTATCTTAATGTGATAAGAAATCACATACACACGCATATACAGTGTATTCTTTTATCTTAAGTTAGTGAGAAATATTAAAGTTTAAAAAACGAAAACAGATACACGTTGGTTAGACAAAGAGAAAACGAGAATTTTGATGCAGTTTGATTGTTCTAGACAACTGTCGATTTTAATCTTTGACATCAAGATAATAAACACTAATCGATTTACTCGTGTGCTCAGCTGGTTTCGAGGCCGTTACAATCAACACACTCGCGATAGACTATTTAGTTCATTAATTAATGCTGCTACCAATACAACAATGTCAAATTATGATCGACAAATGTATCATCGAAACATTCACTCAAACTTAAATGAAGCATAAAATCTTGACGACTACAATCTTTTTTATTTTTAATTGTCTCACGATCAAAAACAGTTCGTGCCTCGAAACACATTCTGAGTCAAATTACCTTCTCATTAAGTCAATAAACGCATCATTAAAGATAAGATATATTTTAAAAGCATCGTACGTATACAGCACACGTAATAAAGCCACTTTGACCTTTTCTGTGTCATATATCTGTGATAGTTATTAACATTGACCGACATTGTCGTCAATTAACTCATCTTAATTACGGTGTGCTTATTTATAATACAATTAAATATAATTATTTAAATCATCTGCGGAAAAATGCATTTGCGGCACGATTCACGCTTCACACCTACATCAGCACGTTCTCATTATATTTTATGCCGCGTTTCGTCATTATCATTGAACGGTCGCTCTCTCGCTTCGTGTAATCAAACGTGGCTTTTCTTTTTTTTACGCGCACACGTATGGTTTCAACCGGATGATAACCGCGTGTGTAAATTGCGTATGCGAGTCGCGATTACGCCGACGATGCCATTTTCTCATGGTAAGTAAACCGTCACATTCTCATATGATAATGACCAGCTGACCAGACAATGCACGCGCGCGCGTGCACACATACATACATGCCATTTGGAATATGCGCCAACTTCCGCTATCGCGTGTCTACAATAAAAAGTTTCCTCGCTGAGACTTTACCACGAAATAAGAATACCCACAAATATATTCATATTGCTCGTATGGCAGATATTTATTGTATGACATGTGAATAATTCTCTTAATTGTCGCACGTAACGTGTTACATTAGATATGTTATTTTATATGTGTTACATGGAATAATTTTTATTTTGTGACAGATCCTATTGACTTTATTAGTACTGATAGTAAATAAATATAAAAAGTTAATTAAAAATGTCTAATGGCACTGTTCAACAGATGTTGATTTGCCTTAAGTCTTATTTATTTCTGATAGATTTTTAAACGCTAATTATGAATTTGGTCGTAAAAATGATGTATCAAAAACTCCTATTTTAGCAACTTTGAGGTTTTCTCAAAAGCTTGAAATAATACGCTATTTTTACGGCCAAACTCCTAATCAAGGCTAAAAAATCTACTAAAAATAACTTGATAGATCTTAAGGCAAAGGTTTTATTTTCTCGACCAATGTAATAATTAAAATTGATTAAGTAATTTCATTCAAATAATATCTATTAATGTTTATTAATCTCTCAATGTTAGATAGTAAAATTTGTCAGAATTTTCCTTTATCGATGAATATTACTTGAGACAATGAAGTTATCACGATTAAGTCTCAGATTAGATTAAAATCGTAAGTATACTACATCAATAATGATCACGATGAAAGCGACAATGACGAACGAGCAAATTTGAGCCGCAAAACCAAAGTGAAAATCTATCATCATCAAAATCGATGTATCGATCCTCGATGCCTCTCTATAATTGCGTTATCGAGAGCCACGACGATAACTCTCACACGACTGGGCTTACCTTACCGTGACGAGGCTCAATTACACGCATAAGCTTATTAACAAATTGGGCCAAGAAAGCCAATCTCACTCGACATTTTTTTAATATTCTCTATAAAGCGATCAAGTTTGGTCTTTTGATCATTAATCAAATTGATATATATCTTGCATACTCTATATACAAATTAAATTATCTGATATACAGATTGTCGCATAATTGGAAGGTGATCTGCAGAAAAAAACGTTAAAAAAATTAATACCATTTTATTACTAAATAAAAAAAATTACTTAAATTTTTTGTTTCGTTATATAACCTTTTTGAAGAAATCATATATTTATGTTCGTCTTATTATATAAAAAATTTAGTATATTGAATATTCTGGTCCCTCTCTCCGCGGACAAACATGTAACACAATTCGACCTTCGCAGATCTAATTATAGTCGAATTGGATTATGCCAGAATTCGAGAATTGCCGCTTTCCTGTTCTTTAACTATCTCCAAGAAGGAAGTCAACCGCGATAAATATGATTTCCCACTTTTACACTTTTAGCAATAAACAATTTCAATAAAAAGTCATATGACTTTCTAATGATATTATAATGATAATCAAATTTATTTGATGCTTTTATAATAGTTATCAATTTTATCCCTTATCGCGATCCCACGAGTCTATTCCATTGTCGGTCAATTACTTCGACCTTAATTGCGAAAGAAGAAACTTCAAGAACCAAGTTGGCGATGCACGATCGTCTTGTGCACTCCGCAGCACTGCGTTTCTATATGTATATGCATAAGTAAGCGGGCGAGCAATTCGCAGAACATTAAACGCAGCGAGTGTAAGACGCGCGAAGAGACACGGCTGTATCGTAAACGTAGTTTATAATATATTTTACAACGGCATCCCTGCGTTTTTTTTCTCTTTTTAAAAAAAAATACCCGACTCGCTAGACGGCATAGCGTTTCGCTCGGTCACAGTCAAAGGTTTTCAAGGCTACGAATCTCTCGTTCGATGCTATAACGATAGACCACGCGACTCGTTCGACCGTCGTGCAGCGCATAACTGCATAATTAACGAGAATGATCGGCCAAATAAATTGCGAGCGGCCTGTTCAAATAACGCCGGCATGTTTGAGCCCGAGTCGGGACAAGGGGAAATCAACGTGCGCGGGTACCGCGAGAATATTTGAACATCTTCGCTGACACGAAAGCGGTCTACGTTATTCAGATTGTCTACTCAAATCTTAAAAAAACATTCTATGTATATATATATAAGTTATAATATATTTTAAATACAAAATTTTATATATATATATATATATATATATATATATATATATTAAATTTTGTATTTAAAATATATTATAACATATATATATATTTATAATATATTTTAAATATAAAATTCACAATTTGATTTATCGGCGGTTTGCCTATTGCTTACAATATATAACAGCAAAATTATCAAGGAAAAATTTTTTTTTTAATTCTCTGTGTCCTAAAAAAATTCCATGAGAATTCCCTAATTTTTTTGGATATAAAAAAATTCCCTAAGCATTTCAGGTTTTTCCAGGGACTAGATACTCTGTTATCCTATTATGTCATGAAGATATCCATGGGAGATAAATATAACGAAAATATTCAGTAAAAATAAATTTAACAAATATTAGAATTATTGACAAATATGCAACACAGATACGCGTAAACTTTGAATATTATGAGATATTCAAAATTATTATATTCCAATTCGTTACCCAACTATGCACATTTCAAAATTTTCTTTTTCTTAATATCGTGCCGTTATTTAATATATCATATAAAAACTGTATATAAAATTATTAAAAGTAAAATTGTCATAAAATAATAATAATTTATGAAATTAAAATATTAATATTATCCTATTAATAATCTCTAAGTAATGATTAAATTATAATCCTTTCATCAAGTTTTCCTCTCTTTTTCGTATGCGTTATGTTTCTCGCTAAAATACATAAAATTCACAAGATTTATGATATTTGTACTCGTTGTTTTCGTCACAAGAAAAGATATTCCTATATCCGTCGCCACGATTTTTCGTTCACTGACAATAGATTAAATATCTCTATGCCTAGACAAAGCAGCGTAGAACAGCTGACGCAGTCATGATAAATCGAGATGAAACCTTTTCACAAGATCCACACGCGAAAAGGTAGTAGACAGGAAGGAACGTGAAAAGAATTAATCGAGGCGAGAACCCATCTTTCCTCTGACAAAACCTGATCTTTACCTGTCGACGTAGCCGTCGTTCAGGTAAATGGCTGGTACCCCTGCGTTGGATGCTGCAGGGGCGTTCCCCTCAGAATTCTCCGTAATGGCGCACTCGCGAGATAACAATAACTATCGGGAATCGATCGACAGCGACTCACTAAATACGCCGTGTGCCTTTGACACTTATAAGTCACATATACTTGACAAAAAATAGAATAATAAAAAAAAAATTTCCTTGACAATGAATTTTTACAATGGTAGCGAAAGAAAAAAAGGAATCACCGCAAAATCATCACCGAATAATTTCGAGCGTCTATCTTACTGGATAAAATCTAACAATCGCGATCGCGCGTTTCGCTTTTACTCGGAAAAGAATTTTTTGCTTTTCGATATTGAAGATCCGATAATCGCTCACGTCTTCATCGGGAGAGATGCTAATATGCCTCGCGCGCGTGCGATTAGGCGCAGAACCGGCGGAATACTAAAATCATCTCGAGATTTAAGATAGAACGAAACGATGATACGTGGGCGGATCTCTGCACTGGACCTGCACACGCCGAGCAAAACACACGCTCGCTGGTTATATATCGGCTGACTGTATTATTAGCTCGCGCAGAAGGCGAGAAAGAGAGAGAGAGAGAGAGAGAGAGGAGAGAGAGAAAGAAAAGAGAAGAGAGACCATATATATGTTCCTTCTTATATTATACATATGTATTTGCATCGAGCCGACACGAGAGAAATTCGTGGAAATCGCGATGTCGAGCAAGATACGCACCCATAGAGCACGTATCTTTTTCTGTCTCTCTCTCTCCCCTTCCTCCCTCTCTCTTTCTCTCTCTGTCTATTTACCTCTCTCTCTCTCTCTTTCTTTCTCCATACGTTTATCATACGTATTCGCAATGATTTCAGATTTTATGTGCGCATATTTCAATTTGAAATAGAAGGACATATATTTTAATCAGAGTGCGCATCAGTTACTGTCAATTTAATATTAATCCTTTAATATACGATAATAATTATGTAATCTTATCGGCCATATGTCTCAAGTACGCGCGCAAGATTAAATTCTTCTCTTTTCAAGTTTCAATTATTAAGAAAATTTATTGTAGTATAAAAAAGAATAAAAATTAACACAAATGTTATTTATTTTTATAATGTATTGTTTTGCAGATATGCCATTTGTTAGATAAAACTATGTGCATATTGGCGGTTCACGAGATTCATCGAAATCGCGAAATGATGATACCGAGTATTCCGAAGATAAATAGCGTTTATGCTAATAGCGGAGCACGTGTGACGATATTCCTGAAAGAACTTTGAACATGTCGGATCCGCAACGCAACTGCATAAATGGAGAGAGGCTGGCTTCTTTACGAGATCAATAAAATCTCAGCCTCTATATTTAATATGAACACAGTGTACATTTAGCAAATGCGGTTCGTATATTATACCGAGTTCGTGGTATAAGCAACATAGAGTACGTACTACCGAACCCGACTGCATATCGTTCATCGTGAAAACGATGACATAACCGCGCGTTGCTGCGGTCAGAATGGCCGAAGCCAGAATCGACGTGCGCAGATATAATTTACCGATAATTTGATCCTGTTGCCCCTCGATTTGAAAGAAATTGCGAGCACAAAAATGTTAAAAAAAAAAAATGAAGTTATTTATCTATTGTAAAGAGCACGCATGAAATATTGAACACGGTAGATTTGGAAATATAATAAGCATATTAAATATATGTATACAATAATCATTAAGAATAATGGAATAAAAATAATTGTATATAATGCAAAAAGTTGTATATAATGCAAATAATATTTAAGAATTATATTTTTTTAAGAAAAACACACGAGTGAGTGCACGGGTGCGTGAATTACTTTCATTATTTAATAAAATTCTTCCAATTTTTCTTTTCACTTTTCCTTTTTGCATGTACCGATAAAATTAAAATAAAAAATAGTTTTATTATAGTGAAAATATTGTAATATATTTTAAATAAATATACATGCATATCACATTTATATTAAATATAAAATTTAAAAAAATTAAGTAATCAATGTAAAGGTTTATACTTAAACGTAAAAATAAAAATATTATACTACAAAGTATTTTTGTATCCTTAAAGAAAATATTCTTTAATTTGCTAAAGATATCAATATCACACAATAAAGAACAAAGAAATTTGTAAAAAAATTAATTTCCCAATAAATTGCACGAAATACGAAACAAAAAAGCAGAAAGTGTTTCAATTATATCTCGCAATCCCTAATAGATATAATTAACTTCTTTCGGTAATTTGTTAATGCAGGCCAAATCATCTTTGCACAACGCAACATTTTCAACGAACAACGTAACAGTGGCCGTAAAATATTATATCCGGTTCATAGATAAGTGAAACAAATGCGTTCTAAAAAGAATAAAAACTATTCGGAGCAGCAAAAACATAAAAGATCACAGAAACGTTTTAACGATCGCAACACGGGTGTAATTACTAAAGTATTCGCTCGATTACACTGATCTAAATGGCGCTCGTCGATAATCTGCGCTGATGGCAATATATGAATCGATAATAGCCAGGAGAAAGCTGAGCGAATGAGATACTACAATGAACTATTAAAAGATTTAACGTAACAGTAGTTTCTATTGAACTCTCCTTATTCTATTTAATTTTTTCAATATGACGTGCAAAAGAAAATAATTATTTCTATATAAATTGAAAAAATAAGATTTAGATTGTTTCTTTTTAAATTCCGAAAAATAAAAATTTAAATATATCTACAGTTGCAATTAATTAATAATTCTGTTTGGCAAATATTTGACATTATTAGATTTGTCAGACAAAAAAATATAGAATTGCAATCGAAGTTTCTTTTTAAATTAAACTTTAATTAATAAAGAAATATTAATTTTAAATAACATTTCTGGGTCTAGCGCAAGCTAGACTTAGAAAAACTTAATAAGTATTTAGATGAGAATAGACAACAGCCCTCCTTGAAAAAGGAGTGAAAGCGACTTTATGTTTATGTAAAAAAGCTCCTCAAATACATGAGAAATTTTTTTTATGACTAATTTTTTTCGACAAATATTTTTAGAGTCATTGACTTGTAACATTCTATTTGCCTCACCCTGTATATAATAATCCCGATTATTCAGTTGTCATTAAGACAGAAAAAGAAGAGCAAAGAGGCAGAAAACCAGGTCGAGAGCCTGATCGTAATCGAGAGCGTGCGTCTCGCAAATTGGACTGGCGCCGAACGCTCGATCTTTATGAGAATAATGCAGTGAGATACAGATAAGAATGACCCGGGCTGCGAGTACCAGCACCGTTAAAAGTCCATAAAATCTGCGCAAACGTGACCGGCAGTCAAAATCTGCGCGCACCATCTCGCGAAAGAATACGAATGGAGCGATGACGTCATTCCGATGTAAAGTACGCTCGTCGTGTGCACGCATCTATTCCTTGGTATGCGGACGAATGTATGGGGTGTGCTCTGTTACTAAAACTGTTTATTTTCTTACGAAAAGATTAAAAAATATAATACAATTGGTAGTTATTATTTTTCAATTATAAAGTAGAATTTTATTATGCAAATTCAATGTGTTGATAGAAGTTGCTTCAATAAAATATCAATTAAAAATAATAAGTAAATTAGTATAATAATTAATATTTGAAACATGATTTATCTACATATCTAATTTTTAATCGATATTTTTATAGAAAATCTTTTCTAATTTTTTTAAATTTAAAAAAAAGGTTAAAAAAAATATATGCGTAAATAAAAAAGAACTTCATTTTTTTCAAATTTCATTTTATTTTTCAAATTTTTTAATTTAAAAAAAAACATGAATAATTAAATTGGAATATTTTTGTAATTAATAGTAAAGATTTTATTTAATTTTTAAATATGTTATGGAGAGCTAAATAAATATTTATTAGTCAATAGAATCTAACAAATCTAACCTTCAATGTAAGTATTAGATTTCCAAGTATGTTATATTATATTATTGTACCTTGTCTGAATATATTACAGAGTACAAGTACAGTATACAAGTATTATACTGATACGTGCAATATAATCCGAGTTGACTTTATAACCGCGAATTTCGCAAAGCTTCTTTTAAGCCTGGATTATTATCCATATTTGGCAGCTTATCATAAACATATTATGAAGTATATAGAAATAATATAAACATATCGTGAAATATATACGAATATTTTGGATCAAGAATTAATCTGAGAGTTAAAATGTGTATGTATTATAGTTATTTCAATCTTCCAAGTTATTATCCGTATTAAACTACACAAATTAAATACTACTCCTAAATTAGTATTCTTACTCGTAACAATCTATCTGTAGACAGGCAGCATTTTGTATCAAAAAACCAACGCAATATTTCTTATCAACAATACCTTATTTTTAATTTGTTTTATTAAATTTAAAAAATTATCTTTCTGCGGTTGTTAACTATTTATCTAAAATATTGATAAATAATCAAATTTGTCTCTGAGAAAATTATTCACGCGTAAAAAACGTTATAATGATATCATTTTTACTTTTTAAGACATTTTAATCTGAGTTATTGTTGTGCGCCATAGGACTTGTAATCAATGCGAAGTAATGTGAGCACAAAGATAACTGCGGTATATGCACTTCGTAAAATCTGTTCAGGCGATATTTTCAACGAAACTGAATCCATCGTCCAGAGAGCACGGCCCCGTGCGCAATCGCAGATTGCATCTGCGCGATTGTCATTCTCGCGTATTCTGAAGAGATCTTACAGACCGGATGCGATTCGCACAAGTCGCCGAAGTGTCACGTACCGGTACCGCCCGATACAAAAGCGCGGAGCCCGAAAAAAAAACTGCAATTGGCGCACGCTGATTACACGACGCGCCATCAATTCGGCGGAATCAATTTTTTTTCTTATTCGATTTTTTTTATATATTACACTTAAGCATCTATTTCTCAACAAAATAGCTCGATTTATTTTGGGCTAAGGATCGGAATAATTATGAAAAAGATAATTTATTAAATTTTTATAAAAAAAATAAACTTGAAACATTTGCTTGACTCTATGAAATTTATGACTGAAAAAGCGCGCGACTTCCGGAACACTCTGTATATTCGGTGTTCGAATACAGAATACAAGGATGGATAAAATATAGGGAGAGAAGTGAAGAGGAAAGAAAAGGAAACTGCCCTATTTCTTGATTATCTTAGTATCGAAATCACACGAGTAAATTATGATCAACATGGGAAGAGACTATGCGATACGATTTGTCTGACCGAAATCTGATATATATCTGCAGATCTCTAAAGCATATGAAACATTAAGACGATATTTCATAGAGACTTATTTTAAGGATATGTGTATGTAGTAACTTATATACTTGTATGATAAAATTACTTGTACACATCATGCAAGGAAATCTTCTTTTAGACATAATATCTAATATAAATTATCTCTCAATAAAATAATATATCAATCTAAGAGAGATAAAATAAGTTTTTGTATAACAATTTATAAAAAGCAACATGTATGCTCTTTTAACATTTTAAATAAATTTAATCAATTATTAATAAAAAAATTTATCAATTGTAATATCAAATTAAATCCTTTTCTTCATATTTTCGTCTTCAAAAAATCTAAAATATTGTTTATTGATTATTTTTCTTATAATTTATTCCACATGTTTTGCTTTCTCAAACAATTAAAATGCAACATTATTTTTCCATCAATATATAGATGCAAAACATTGATATTAATTGCTTCATAAAAAAAAAATTTTTTCAAAAATTTTCAAAAATTTTACAAATTTTATCTCAACAAATTAACTGATTTAAAAGTCAAAATAAAAAATTTTGGTCTTCGATTAACTGAAGCTGTAAAATATGCATGTGCTACTAACTAAATTTTAATTTTTCAATTACATGCGGACAACATTCGTACTGTAGAATAAAGACTGATTGTAGAGACAGAGAGAGAGAGAGAGAGAGAGAGAGAGAGAGAGAGAAAGTATATATTATCTGAGAATATATATATTCGCATGCAAAAGAGGAAAGATGAAGTCATAAATACGAAAGAAAGTGTTGGTAAACATGACTCTGTTGATTTCATACTAAGCAGGACTGATTGTGAGCAGCCAAACGATAGAGTGAGAACTCTCTGTGTGTGATATCGGATCTTTTCCGTATTTATATTCTCTTCTCGCGTAATATAAAACCTCGTTCCATTTTATAGTTTACAGCATTGCAACGCTTTCTTCCATTTCTCAATATATCAACTCCCCTCAAAGGAAAAAAAAATTTATGAATAACAGAAAATAAGAGAAAGAAGGAAGAATTTCGAAAACTGTCTAAATCTACTTTAAAAAATTTATTGTATAATTGGTACTACAAATTCTAAAATAAGAACATAATTATATTTATATTTGTATGTGTCGTTAATATGAAAAATTTAAATAAATAAAATGTATATTAGAATATATACATATACAGATTAAGACATGATGTAAAATTATAAACAGATTTTCTTGAGTTTTGTTGCAAATAATAGATCATCTAAAACAAGCTTAATTCATTATATTTATGGATGTTTTGGCTGTATAATAGTAACAAAAAACTGTCAAAATTAAAAAAGAAACATTTGTTACGTTTATACTTAAAAAATCAAATAAATCCGGATTCTAAAAAGAATTAAAGTATCACAAAATAATATGGTTTTTAACGGCTTCGTAAAAAAGTAGTTGTAATTAATTTTGCAAAAATATTTATTAGAATTTTCTTATATGCGGAAATTTTATTTTACTAGCAACATTTTTCCTTGTCAAATTTGTCAATAAGTGCTACGCGATTTTTCATAAAAATCAATATTAACTTTAAACTTAAATAAATTGTTAAAAGAACTGTGCTCAGGTTCTGTAAAGATACTCAGAAGAAATAATAGAACAGCCTATGAAATTTTCATGCTTTTGTCAATGTTTTGATATGAGACATCTTTAATAAATTCATTTGGTTTCATACACACATACATATACGCGTATCAATAAAAAATATCCGGCAAAAAAACTCTATCTTGTATTTTCTAGCTAACCGAACTGATCCTTTCTTACTCCTAACACATCCTAGCATTCCACCCTGTGTCACCATTTGTCCTCCCAACATTTTGCATCATCCTATTTCGTCTTATTATTCTCCCACCCTATTGTAGTCCCCTTGCATTTCTTGTTCTGATTTGCTAAAGTTTGTCCCAACACACTACATTCCATTATCCTCTGTACTGTTCGATTCGAATTTATCCGATACTTGAAAATAATAGGCATCGTCCTTTATACGCTTACATGGATATCTCAAATACCGATCTTCCTTGTCTCTTGATATTTCTGTCATTAATGCATAGCAGACAGCATGTTACTAAAATTAGTGTACGTTCCGCAAGTGGAATTTCTGTCTCTCCAAAGGTAGCCGCATCTCGTGAAATATAGAGTAATCTCTCTCTCAAATTAACCTTGATGAGTCAAAGCCATCGCAGGCACTTTCAAGAATGTCAACGGTATTCCTTTGAAAATCGTGTGAAATAAAAAAAGAAAGGAGAAACGAATATACATATAATACCATTCGGATTTTAATAAAGTATTAAAGTATTAAAGATATCTGTTATGAAAAACTTATACTTTTTATAATAATAGTTATATGTATATTGGTTTCATAAATCTTTTTATTCTTCAATATCTCTGACCTCAGCGTCCACTAATATTCTATATATATATATATATATATATATATATATATATATATATATATATAATATTATTAATAATATCTTCATCTAAATAAACTTAATATTATTACCCAAAGTAAATCACATAATTAAAGTTAAATTATGTTTAGAATTAATTAACACGCCATTAAAAAACAATTATTTATAAATCTATTAGATTACTTTTTTTTTAATACAATTTAGTTGATCGACTCTTTTCTTCAAAAATATATCAAAGTAAAATAAAAACTTGAACAATACACAAATTGCTCCGTCATGATTAAACACATATCTACGTTCTAATTAACCTTATTAACTGTAGTTGGAAAGAATCGATGCACCGTTAAACCTCGGTTTATTTCTTTTTTCGGCGTTCAAACGTGATTCAACCGCACCTGATTGACGCACGTACTCGATTGCAAGACGGTCAATGATCTCCTGAAGTCACGTTCGCATCGTGTGCGTCATGATGTGAAAATATGATTCATATAATAAGAGCGGAGGAAAATCATAATATTGAAAAATTATAACATTCGCGTTTCCACTATTCATGATCGATTTTACAAGTTTTTTTTCTCATGCTACATTGTTTCACATAATGCAGCATAAATGTGTATATTTTATATTGTAAAGATCACGTAACCTGTATTTTAAATCAGCAACGTATATTACACAATGCAATTGAAAGGTTGAATATAATACGTACATACTATATATTGTAATAGACTACGTCTTACACACATCCGAGGGAATACATATAACACGTATTATAATAACCTGCGTTTGTGCCTACATAGTTACGAATTTATGATCCGTGAATTTATGTAAATATTTAATCTCATAAAAATAATTTACGGAAAAATATGTATATTCTTAAATGTCTACAGATAAAATAATTATTTCTTTAGAACGATAAAGCTTTTTGCATAATATTTTTTGATAAAAGAAATGTTTCTGACTAATATTACGAGGAAGAGCATACACGTGTCTCAGAAACACACAAAGATTATTTATTAGATTTTTAAATTATTTCCTAAAATATGAAACAAAAGTAATAAATAATATTCCGAGGGAATATAACACGTGTTTTAATAACCTGCGTTTGTGCCTACATAGTTACGAATTTATGATTCGTGAATTTATGTAATTATATAATCTCATGAAAATAATTTACGGAAAAATATGTATATTCTTAAATGTCTACAGATAAAATAATTATTTCCTTAGAACGATAAAGCTTTTTGCATAATATTTTTTGATAAAAGAAATGTTTCTGACTAATATTACGAGGAAGAGCATACACGTGTCTCAGAAACACACAAAGATTATTTATTAGATTTTTAAATTATTTCCTAAAATATGAAACAAAAGTAATAAATAATATTCCGAGGGAATATAACACGTGTTTTAATAACCTGCGTTTGTGCCTACATAGTTACGAATTTATGATTCGTGAATTTATGTAATTATATAATCTCATGAAAATAATTTACGGAAAAATATGTATATTCTTAAATGTCTACAGATAAAATGATTATTTCCTTAGAACGATAAAGCTTTTTGCATAATATTTTTTGATAAAAGAAATGTTTCTGACTAATATTACGAGGAAGAGCATACGCGTGTCTCAGAAACACTCAAAGATTATTTATTAGATTTTAAAATTATTTCCTAAAATATGAAACAAAAGTAATAAATAATATTAATATGATATTGTATATTATTTGTTGATTTATTTCCGAATACATTAACCTGAGATAAGACTTCAGATGACAACAAACAACAAAGTTCTCTAACAGACAGTGCACTCGCTTTGTCACGATTTCCTAATTAATGATCTAAGCACGCGTACAAGATGACGCGCACGTTCACATTAACAAAAGTGTTCACCTGCGTACTACGACATGAAATAGAAAGAAAACTTGACTCGCCATAAAAGTGCAATGTCATATCTAGAACAAAAGACGATAAAATTGCAATCGGTATGACGGAATAACAAATGTTGACAAAAATTTTTCAAACAAATTTAAATTATTAAATTATTTTAATTAAAATATATATTTATTTTCTTCGATATTTTTTTTACTATACATTTAAATATCGATGCATAATGTAAAATACTAAATCTCCTTATATACTTTTAAAAAATATTTATTTTTTTATCTATATAATTGTCAATAAAAATTACCACGTTAATAATATTGTCGGTAAATAATAATCTTAGAAAGAATTATTTTCTCCTTTGTCTATTAAAATAAAAAAAAAAAAAATAGATGATGTCATCTTAAGTACGCTATTAATAATCTTATATGAGAATTTCTATGATAAAAAACTAAAAAAATCTGTAAAGAATAAAACTTCATAAATAAATTTATATTTTCTTTGATTATTAAAAAAACTTAATATATATTAATATATCGGACATACTATGCATCAATAACTATTTAATCTGCACTCCTAAACTTGTAATAATATATACTAATTTGATACAAATTGTAAAAATATAATTTGTTATATGTATCTTTATGCGTACATATTTTTATTACTTTTATAATTGCATCACAAAGCATCTATTTACTTTAATGTTTTATTTTTAATGCAAAATATCTATTTATTGCGCGTCAGTACATACACATACATATAAGACAATATTGCAAATATTTCATAAAAGCTTGATATTATAATATTAGAATGATGAGGAAATTTTGAAGCTGCATATACACGCGCGGCTCTCTATTGACATTGTCAAGAAAGGACGAGAATAACACTTTCTGCGCATCTTTCACGGTGCCTAACCACGGTTTAGCGATAAAATGCGCGAATCACCTTGAACGCATCCGACCTGTTCTCTTTTCATCGACACAATTTCAATTACTAACTTTCAATTTATTAATTTTTTCTATTCAAATTAAGTGTTATCAGTGTTGAATTTATACATATATTATTGTTAATTTTATATAACTTTGAAAGAATTTAAATATTTTTCTTAGATTTGATATTTAAATATTAATTTGTCAATAGAAAAAAGTTGAAAAGTTTAGTTTTCTTTCATTGATAAAAATTCATTATCAAAATATCAAATCTATAAAATATTTTAATTATTTGTTATTAAATTTCATATAAAATTATCAATAACACTCCGTATTATATCTCTTCAACAATAAAAATTGAAACTTGTATTGCTTATCATTACATTTTTTATAGTTAAAAATCGTTTCCGTTAAATGTTTCCATAAATAATTATTGGAAGCCGATATACTGAATGTATAATATAATACGATATAAATAAATACCATACATTATATTTATAGATGACGTAATAATCAATAATACATGCTTACGTGGTAATACGCGCGCGTCAATAGCTGACAATATATAGATTTTATATGACGTATATGTGTACGTAATACGTAAATGGCCGCCAACGCATAAATCTTATGATACGCAGTAATATATCAGTAATCAAGAAGGCGTTAACCCGTGCATGTTGTTATGCAAATTAAACTCTTATCATATAAGGCACATTTACTATAAATTTATCGCATGCATTAATTCACTCTTCCATGTAAAATCCTGTGAATTTTACTCACTTTTTACGTATTTACATAAATAATAAAACCGCCTATACAGATAAATTAATATTGTAATCAATAATAAAGATCAAGAGACAGTGATAGACCAAATATAAAAATAAGATAACACCAAAAAATATGTATTAATCATATTAAGATTGTTAAATTTAATTCTCGATTCACAACTTTCATATTTTATTTGTCCATCCATATATTACATCGGTCATTAATTTTATCTTTTTTTCAGTCTACTTATTATTTCTAAAAAAATACAATTATTTAATAAAGTGCATAAAATAATATTTTCATAGTATATAATTTATTCAAAATTCTTTATATATAAATATCGATATTTTATATAGTTATAAAAAATATAAAAGTGTTTTTTGTTTAGTATCAATTTAGATTCTGCGGGATAAAAAAAATAATTCGAAAAGATTAAATCTTTTAAAAATTTCGCATGATATATTTAATTAATTTCACTGAGACTTTCGATCGCATAAAAGTAAACCGCTCAAAGTAAAAAAAGTACATACTAGTAAATCGTAGGATTTTTTTTAATTTATATATTTCATTGTATGGTATATATATATATATCTCTCTCTCTTCGACCGTAACGGTCATTCGCGTACGGAATCGCAAACAAACGGCACAACAAACATTAATGTGTTGCAAACGTTATCTGAAGAAATGTCCCCTCCTCTCCTGGGACATCGGTAGGAGTTTCAACAGAAGAATCGCTCTCGTAATTACGAGAGCAGCGCAATGAGGATTTCTCACGCTCGCTCGCGATTCTTTCAGTTGTTGCACCTTCGCCGCGCTCGTTCCAAACAATCGTACGATTATCGCGAGCGCACGCGAACGTTTAATTCGGCCGATTGTGGACGATGACACGGAATACCACGCGTGGATGCCAGGATTACGCGGCGATTACCACGGATGATCGGCAAATTTATTGATCGAACCGGTTCTCGCGTTTTCCGGCTGATCAGGATATGCAACGCGCGATGCATTACATGCATTACGTAAGTGTGACACGTGATTTTCGCAATGCGCAGATTTTATGAAATATTGAATTGCACAGTTATAATAGTTTTATTATCCATCTTTTGCTTCTTGTATTTACAATTACTTGCGTATTTCATTATTATATATATATATATATATATATATATATATATATATATATATTATTTATAGATTATTTATCTCTCTCTCTCTCATATTATATATTATTTTTATATTCTTATATATGTATATATATTGTTAAGATTTTCGTAGATTGTACACATATCTCTTTCCATTTAAAATCATATTTACAAAATCATTTTGATTTTGTAAAAAATATTTCCAAAAAATTAATATTAAAAAAGCACATAAATTTGTTTATTTTATATTAATCGTTAGAATACAATGTTAAATTCTCTTTTTTATTATTAGTTTTCCCTAAAATAATTACTCGTTCTCTGATGTAATACATATATTAATTTCTTGCATTTTTTACGGAGATCATCTGCGAGAAATGAATCAGAATTGGTCATCAGTTTTAACTTTTAGGATAATCGATCGTATGAAATCAGTTTCTCTGAAATCTGCAGAATCATCGCGATTCGTCACGCATAAAATAGAAGATAAACGCGCTTAATTTCTAACAAAAATGTTCATCTACATTTCTTTACTATGCACTGCTTTTCTCGTATACTTTCTTTTCCCGCGAATCTTCGATGTCATCGAAAGAGGATTATCCTTGTTTCCTCTCTTGTTCTCAGAGAAAGTTGTCATAAAGCGCATAATCGCGGAATAAATTGCTTGACAAGAATAAAAGCACACGCATACCGTAGATAAATTTTAAGCCGATCGTGTAATAATTTACAGAATTGTTTGATAAAATAATTAAAAAAAAAAAAAAATATTTAAACGGTAGATATTAATAATGTAAAACGCAAACAGATCAATGTAATTTTAATTTTTCTACATTTTCTACATTTAAACTCATAATAAAAATGTTATAAAATATTATCAATCGAGAATTTATGATCATATATATATATATATATATATATATATATATATATATATATATATATACCACGATATATCTATACAAACAATTGTTTATACAATATTTCAGAGAGATTAAAATCTATTTATGAGGATGTTTTGGCTATATAATAGTAACAAAAAAATATCAAAATTAAAAAAAAACATTTCTTACGTTTGAAAAATCAAATAAATAAATTCTGATTATAAAAAAAATTAAATGATCACAAAATAGAACAAACTGTGCAAGAGAAATGTGCTTAAGTCTT
Organism: Cataglyphis hispanica; assembly: GCF_021464435.1. Lineage (NCBI taxonomy): Eukaryota > Metazoa > Arthropoda > Insecta > Hymenoptera > Formicidae > Cataglyphis > Cataglyphis hispanica. Next base: position 5,766,205 of record NC_065955.1, on the reverse strand, counting down.
GTATAAATAGAAGAAATAGTAGAATAGTCTACGAAATATCTTCAAGCTTTTGTTGATGTTTTGACATATGACACATACATCCTTAAAATACTGTATCGCATAAATTGTTTGATTTTGCAGAATTAACAGGCGGAAAAGGATAGCGAATAAAAATAGATAAAAAACGGATAATAATATGCAGAATAATAATAGAATCGTGCAAGCACTCGTTATCACTTACGTATGTATATAGTCTAGCAAAATTTTTTAGCAATTAAATAATCCGTAGACAGCGAGAAAGCGACATAAATCTCCGAATACTTCCATCACTAAAAATAACCGGTTTTGCGCGTTATTCTTACCGCGTCATGCGTTCACGCATCCTGCTTTCTTCGGTAATAAAGTTGAACGCGGACTCAATAGCGTCATTTTGGTTAAACTTTCTATTGAGAAGCTGATCGACGCTAAAGCGCGCTCGCTTTCGCTTAAAGAACGAATAATATCATCATCTGTTTTCGGTGATGCAACTGCAATATAGCACGATCTACGAGATCTCGGCAAACTTATATATTAATAAAATTGTTAATTATAATTTGATAATTAATATTTTTTATATTATATTATATTATATATACATATATATATATATATATATATATATATATATATTTATATTCTCATAAATGTGACAAGAACATATGATATTGATAGTAGCATAATAATAATATAGATAATATGTGCACAAAATAAAAAAATATATATATATATATATATATATATATATATATATATATATATATGCGGAGTATCTCCTTAAATGCCGTAGGCAAATACCTCGAAAATATGGAAGATACCGATATGAAAAATGATTTCAGACAAAAATTATATGATTTGAAGGGAGCCACATGATGAAAATATGGACTTGACCTTGAGTGATTTTTTCATGTTGATCATATTGACCTGACCCTTCAAATAATGCAACTTTTGTCGGACATTTTTCCGTATCTTCCATATTTTTTGAGATATTTGCCTGCGGCATTTAAAATAGAACACTCTGTGTATAATTAAATAATATTTAATTTATAAATATATCAAAAATAAAAAGAATTGCGAATTACACAAGCTTCACATAACTACACAGTACGAGAAATACGTGAGAAAAGTTAACGAAATATTCCAGACAGACGGCGGGGCAACAAAGAACTAAGCGCATCGCATCATCTTCCCGGGAACACACCACGTGCTTCAGAGAGAGTCGCGAGTTTTATCTCTAAGGAACCCAGCTGAACCGAACCGGTTTTCACATTAATCTCCGCTTTGCATGAAGCCGTCCAAGAGAAGATCGACGAAACAACAAATGTCCGGTCTCTTTTTAACGCGACGATCATTCCGGAACTTCTAATTCTCAATCAAATACGATTGTAAACAAAAGCAGCATATGCCTTTTATATTGTTTCTCTTTTATATTGTTTCTCAACTCCGCAATGTCGAAAAAAACGCAATAACTTGACATATCAATATTATATATCCAGAAATAATTTGTGGATTACATAATACACATTAGAAATGTTATTTTAATTCAATTAGCAACCTTGGGTCTGAATCCTTCAGTTTTCGAGAAATTGCTCGAAAAAGTAAAATATATGAATATCAAAAAAATTCTAGATTCACGCTGTCATATCTCGCGCATTGTTTCAACTCGCATGATGTCGCATAATTTATTTATCAATTATGTGCGCTTAATAGCATCGTATATTAGCGAGTCCTAAAAAAAGAGACCGGCACTTTTTATTGGATCACAAAGATAGTGCTGATCGTAACTGTTTTATTGCTACAAGAAATATAATCTCAGAAATGAGAACGTCCCGACGAGAGGAATCTTGTCACGTGACGAGAAATTCGATTGAGGTAGCACTTCTGCCTCTCACAAGTCAATCTTACGTATATTGTGCAATTTAATGCTAATTAGTAACTAATTATATTTTGCAATTGCGAGTTGAGTGTTCGAATGCGTTCGCAGGAAATGGAATTACAGATGGAAATATTTAAGTTGTAATTAAGGGGACGCGTACCGCTATTAAGAAGAAAATTCGAATAAGAGATGAAAGGAAACCGCAGATGGATGAATCGGAAATAATTACGACGAGATAATTATTTGAGAGGTAATATCACTTCTAAAATAAAAATTAAATTGCATTCCGCGAATGATCGAATATATCATTTTTCCCTCTAATAAACCAATTTCTTATCTTGATGAATGAGTATGTCGTTAATACTTTCCAGACAATCCGTTCCGACAAACGTTCAAAAATTATAAAAAGATATATACTCTTTCAAATAATAAATTAATAATACTATAATATTTAGATCTAAAAATTTAATATTATATTCTGTTATCTTAATTTTTCAAATTATTT